>NW_013546137.1:0-20993 GCF_000760515.2 Mitosporidium daphniae
TTGGTGGAAAGAATATCAAAATGGCAAAGGAAATACAAATCTTCGTTGAGAGCCTTGGGGTATGCAATGTCCATCAGACATCCACTAATCGAGCTGGGAAGCCACAATTTACCGCTTTGCGCTGCCAATCCAAAAGAATTCATAAACTCGATCGCCAACACGTGTCATGATTGGAATGCTATCAAGCCATCCCGAAGAAGGCCCCATTTGGATATTCTTTCCACCAACTTTTCCCCCTTTGATTTTCGGATTTCCACGCCCTCCAATTCGACTTTGCAAACTTGCTTTTGTAGTTTGGGCCTTTCCATTAGCTGTGGCAAAAAGAGCCCCGGAATTTTTCCGTGGCTATCCAACATTTCGCTGCTCAAGGATTGCCCGCAATTCTTCCCCCCATCCTTGAATAGTTCTGAGTGTGTCAATCAGAATTGGATTCGGTATACGATATCTGTTGTGCCGTCTTCGGTGTCCTCAATCATTAGCCCGTGTCCCCACATTTACAGCGTCGTTGCGGAGGGAGACCCATTTTTTATTTTGAAAAACTGTTCGTTCGTTTGGAACGGAACTTGCTCTGCCAATTTGAGCGCAAAATTGAAGACCAACATCGAGTTGGCCGCCGTTAATGATTCCAGGAGCTCGCTCCAAGTTATCGCATATTCTGTTGTGCTTATTTCTGATGACCAGCTAGAGCCGCTTTGTGAGGATCCCATGTTGATGCACGGATCTGTGTCTTGGATTGTCTTTTCTTCTCGGGAAAGTGGCCAACAAATCTCCAACTCTTGTCCTTATCAAGAAAAGCTCGAAAAAATCCTGACCACCAATCACTCGTTTTTGGGGATGATTGGCCTGGGCCACAAGCCGCTTCCAGAAATTCCGGAATGTCTTGAGGATTTTTCGCACGCCGGCGTCCGATTTACCCTTTATTCTAACGAAAATGAAAGCCACACGCGATCTCTTGGTCGCAGGCTGGGCCTTGACTCGGATTGGAATTCATGCATCAATCTACTGGATGAGGTTGTTGATGGTCGCTTTAAAGAGTGTCCCGCACAAAATATCGCACATTGTGGAGCAGGTAGACCTCTCCCGGTCGGTATTTCTTGCATCAGAAACCATTTGCGGTCTGTCGATAACTTGCCCCTGTTGGTGTCTTTATTTTCGTCTTCCACCGTCAAAGAGACATCCCAAATGCTGTCTATTTACTGGGAATACAACGAAATCCCGATGTTTTGGGGCTCTTCACTTTCGGGGTCCGAACTGCTGCTTCGAGACTCTGCAGCGTTGTCAATTATTGTGGATCCTATCCCTAGGATGCGCATATCTATGCTCAACGAACCGAGCCTCACCACAGCCAGCTCTTCATTTAACCTATCGATTGTGATCCAACGCATCTATTCGTTGTTGGCGCCCTCGTTGCTGATGAAGTACAACATGAAGCCATACATCATCACTCAGATGATTCGAGAGGCTCGATTGCTCCAGATGCACTACGAGATGTTCTTTTCCGTGTATGCAAAGCTGCTATTTGCGTTCTTTGTCAGTGGCGCCGTTTGCGAAAATCAGCTTTCCATCGCGACATTCTGCTTTGGCGTATTTCCTGCCCTTTCCATCGTTTTGTTGTTCCTTATCGACATTGTACCTGGGGACACCGATGTGATGAAAAAACTTCCAAAAAGAGGCTGGACAACAAATCTTGAAAGCTCGGATTACAATGAATACGACCCGGAGCTTGAGAATGTTCCGCACTATTTTTGGTCCACATTTAAGCTGCTCAAATCGTGCGTCTCGCTCGTGGGGATGCTGTGTTTCTGCCGGTGGAAATATTCGCATGATGTGGCGCTTTTGAACTGCTCCCTTTTTGCGGTCACGTGTCTTTGCACGCTATTTGAAATTGGCTCTCTCAAGCCGTTGGGGTCCAAAATCTCTCAAAGCTTAATTTTGACCTTGTCTGGCTGGAATGCAGCGTTGTTTGTGATTGTGCATTTTGTTTTTGGCCTGCAGTTTTCCGTTAATGTGGACATCTTGTACATCATCCCGATGTCGTTCATTTGGTACTATCTAGATGAGGATATGATACATGCGCCGCGTAGGGAGCTTGAGAAGAAGCTTCAAAAGCTGAGAAAGTTGGAGTTTAACACACGGTTGGGCATGCACTCTCCAATATAAGCCTGCGCCTCATCCAGTGACCCCTTTGTTGCTTTAATTCGCTTTATTAATTCCTTATCCGCGCATCTTTCTGCGGGTTGATTTGGGCTCATCCTCATTTTTCTTTGCCGAGTTTTTGGCCAAAATGGTGGCCAATCTGATGAATATCGAAACGGCATCCATGAAAAGCTTGAGAGCATCTTGCACAGTGTCATGTTGATATTCCGAATTGAAATCCGTGCCACGGTAGCTCTCTTCAGTGGACTCGATGCGCTCAATTATCACTTGCGTGTCGAAAAGCAGAAATCCGCAGAATGCTATCAGGCCTGCATAAAGATCAATGCTGAACAAAAGCGGAGATCCAATAAAAATGTTCATCAGTCCCAGTACGGTGAGCACGGACATGGTAGCCATTAGAAACCCGCCCAGAAACAGAAATGATCTTCGTTGCGAGAAAATCGCGCTCGATGAGAACGACACGAAAATTAGAGTTGTCAAAAGAAATGCGGTGGGCACGATCGAATCATTTGAGATCGAAACAAGCGTATCAAGCAAAGGCCCAAGCGACAGCCCATATGCAAACGAAAAGGCACTGAGGAGCCCCACGCGCAGCGTGGCTCGGCTCGGATCGCCTCTAATGAACGGATATCCAAAGCTCAGTGAAAGAAGTGCAAAAATAGACACCATAAATGACAAGATTCCACCCTGGACATACGGGATCACCTGATAGATGTGAATATATGCTCCTAGGCCGGAGAATGCCGTGGACGACGCTATGGTGGCATAGGTTCGCGACAGCTGTCTTCTAGTGGCTAGAGACCTAAAATTAAACAAAATCGCATACAAATTAGATGCCTTTGTAAACGTGACAAATGGGTCCTGGCTGTCACTCTGGGGTCGCTTTGGCGGCGGGGGCGAGGCAGTCATTTGATCAAAAAAGTTTAATTTTGCCGGTATTTTAAAATCGGCCGATTTTAATGAAAGTTACAGCCGAATTTACAGGCGGGCTGGAGTATTTGTTTGGCGGCCACAAGACCATTCCATTGGAGCTCCAATCGCCAGCATTTATCAGGGATGTTGTTGCAGCCCTTGTGTCTGATCATTTAAAAGAGCGGAAAGAGCTGTTTATTGCAGAGAATACCGTGTAAACTTTCCATTTAAGGTTTTAGGCGGCCCGGCATTCTCGTCCTTCGCAACAATACAGACTGGGAGCTAGAGGAGGGTCAAGACACGATGCTTTGCGGAAACGACGTTGTCACCTTTATTTCTACGCTCCACGGAGGATAAGCGCTCAAATTTCGTGGTTATTTTTGATGATTAAAGTTTTTCCCGTAAAATGCTTAAAGGACAACTATTGCTATGTCGTATGTGAAGCCGTCACTCGTCAATGTATGTGCAGTCTGTTCACCTTTTTGCATAGGTCTGTTGGTCGACCCGGTGCAGCCAAAACTCATACTTGATCAATTGAAGACACTCGGCATTTCCGATTATTCAATCAAAGGGATCCTGACGACCCATCATCACGATGATCACTCTGGTGGCAACATCGAAATGCTCGGCCTGATCCCATATCGTGTTCCGGTCTATGGAGGGGATTCCAGGATCCCCGCGCTTTCGCACCATCTCTGGGAAAATGTTGAATTTCCGTTTCCTTCGGCTTTCAACTCGGTTTCCAGCAATCAAACGGACGTCGGCTCATTCCGGATGTTAACCCTGCTTACCCCCGGCCATACAAAACGGTCCATTTGCTATGCCATCTTTTCTACCGAACCGGGTGAGGCGATGCACTTGTTTACGGGGGACACGCTCTTTTTGTCCGGATGTGGACGCTTTTTTGATGGCTGTGTCCCTCAAGAAATGCTATACTCGCTAAGATTATTAAAGTCCTTGTCGACATCTATTGCTCCCAACAAGATATTGGTGTATCCCGGCCACGAATATACGCTAAATAACGTCTCTTTTGCCCTCACAGTGGACCCTCTCAATTGCGACCTGCAGGTATTTTTGCTTTGGATTGAGAGCGATAGGAACAGTTTCGCTTTATCAAGGGTCTGAAAAACCCTGTTAGCGTCCCGGGCACGCTTGAAACGGAGCTGAAAACAAATCCTTTTCTTCGTGTGGAGTAAATCTTGTCGTTTAAATTTAGTGATGCTTCGTTCCAAAAACTGATGGATCAGCATGACCCGCTTTCGCTGCTTACAAAGCTACGTGCGTTAAAGGACCAGTTTGTACCCTTGCCTTTGTAAGCCACCGCGCTTTGTGGATCAAGAACACAGGGAGCCTTTGAGATTCGTCATCAATAAACTTGTGTTGCTCGTTTTTCGTATTTAGCATGCTTACTTTGTTGCCGCATCTTTGGGCGTACCGCAACAGCTGCGGCAATTAATCGAGGTCCGCTGCACAGCGTTATGGCGAATGTATAGGGCACCTCGACTGGGATGTGCTCTTGTCAAGTCAAACAATGGCGGGTTTATTGATCCATAAAAAAGGCCTGGTTCTGCAATTTGCAGAAACTTTGTACGCACGAGGGCTGTTTGTTTGGCTTTACAGCATCTTTTGCAAAATATGAGAAGCCGTTGAAGTCATCGGCGAAGAAAGCTTGATCAATTCTTCCTTGAGCAGCCGAATTTCCTCCTTTAGGTCATTGTTTTCTTGCTTGATCTTAACGTGATACTGTAGCTTTTGTTTTGCATTTTGATGCTGGACAAGCTTGTCATTTTCGTCTTTTAAAGTAGCGATTTCCGCGTGCAACATAGTGACATCCTAAACGTAAATCCAAACATTGGTACCCTTTTGCTTTCCTCTAATTCGGCACAATATTTGGTCGAATTTTGTTCGAGAACAGCAAACGAACATTGCAGTTCATTGTGTGCATTTTGCAGCCTGTCTTTTTGTGCAGCCGTGTTTTTCAGCTCAGTGGATAAGCGTAAAGATTCCTAAAAACTTTAAAAACTGCCCATCAGCAATACGTTGTTGGCATTTTCCAAGGCTACCGAAAAATGGTCAATTTTTGCGTTGGCTGTATCAAGTAGCCCTGATGCCACTTGATGGGCTTCCATGCTAGCGGTTTTTTCTTCTTCCAAAACAAGAGCCCTGCTTTTGAAAAGATCTCTCTCAGATGATAGGGAGTCGTTTTTTGCACTCAACTCGGATATTTTCAAAGAAAGAGCCCCGATGTCTTTGGTATATTGGTCCTTTTCTTTGCAAACCTCATTGAGTTGGCTAACGGCATTTTGAAACTTGAACTCCACATCTTCCAACGAAGCTTTGACAATGGCCAGGTCTTTGGAGGACTTTTCACAAATCTTGCCCAGATCTGATAGCTCCTCCTTTTTGTGGTCAATTGATTTTTTCGCAGACTCAAGCAGACCAGATAGCTCGAAGGACCTTTTCACTTCCGTATCAAGTCTCAAGTTGGCACCCCGCAATTCCTGGTGCAAAGCTGCATTTCTTTCGCTAAGCGCCGATATGTCTTCTTTGAACAAACAAATGGAACGATTGGCCTCTTCGATTTGCACGCTACACTCTGAAAGTCTCAACTGGTGATCGGAAATCGCAGCTTCCCGAGCTTTTAGCTTTTCAGTGCAAGCCAGAAGGGTGGACTCTAATTGCTTCATCGCGACGTCCTTTTCACCCAATGCCTCTTCAAGTCTTTTTGAATGCGAACTAATATGGTTGATCTGCTCAATAGATAGCTGAAGCTTGGTTTTTAGCTCCACATTTTCATCTTCGCTCAATCTCAATTCCGACTTGGCACACGCCAAGTGGCCAGAGATGCTCTCCACCGACTCCTCAAGGGTGGATATTTTTACGCAACACGTGCCAAGCCTGGCCTCTGAATTGAAAAGCTTCTCTTCCAACATCGAACATCTGTCCAAAGATGCAAGTCTGGAAGTTTCTGCAGCGGATACTCTTGCCTCGATTGTGGAAATCGATTGGTGAGCACTTGACAGAGCCACCTTTAACTTGCAATTTTCATCCTCCAATGATGCATTGGATATCCTCAAAGCGGACAATTGGTCTTCAAGCAAGGCACAAGAGGCTAGCAGCTTTTCCTTTTCCGCAATGGCGTCAGATGCCTTTTTCTCTGCCTTTTCAAGAGATGCAGTTAACGTCGAGATAGCTTCCATTGCCAAAGTACTGCTTTCGTCTTTGCCAAATTTTGGGCAAAGAGACTCCTCGGGAAGATCTTCTGAAGAGCTTGCTAGCCGTTTAATGGAAACCACTTTGTTGTCCGTAAACGAAGATAAAAGGGCTTCGAGCCTTTGTATTTCCATTTCCTTAATGCCAAGTTCGGTCTGAAGCTCTTCAAAGTCTTCAGAAGAGCCATTCGACGCACGTATCGAGTCAATCTCATCTCTCAGCATTTGATTTTGGATCTGAAGGTTTTCTATTTTATCGTTTTGCTCACTGGCATGGTCGTCAATCTGCATCGGATATTCCTTTGCTGTGCTTTGCCGTCTCAGAACATTTTCTGCAGCCTCTATTGCAGCAGCAGAATTTTCTTGTTCCCTTGCCAAATATTGATCGAGTCCCAAAGAAAATGCCTCTAGCGATTGGATGCGAGCCGTCAATTGAGAATTTTCATAAATGAGCCTAGATATTTCAGGATTCATTTTCTGCATACGCTGGTACTCCAACACTTCTGCCTCAAGGCGCGAAACGATGTCCGATTCTGGGCTTGAACCGCCTTTTTTCAAGGCAGAGATTTCGGACTCTCTGAATTTGATAATCATCCGTTCACTTTGAAGCTGCTGGTCTTTCTTAGAAAGGAGGTCTTCCGTCATTTCCAACCTCAATTTGAGGCTCTTGAGTTCTGCCCCAAGCTTGACGATGCTAGAAAAGTCTCTCGAATTGGGTCCATCGCTTCCGATGGCCATGCTGGTGGACTGCTTCCCTAAAAGTGCATCCTTTAGCCTGCAAATCTCTGCTTGAAGAGCGCCGACGTTTCCGAGAATATCCTTATTGACGATGGCAGTGTTTTTTACAAGTTTTGCACGTTGGGCAAACCTCAGGCTAGATATGATCTCTGCATACGCAGAAAGAGATGGCGACACATTGGTAATTATCAGGGTTTTGGCGTTTCCTCCAAGCGAATCTTTCAAAAGGAATGTCAACTTGGAGTCCCGATATGATATATGCTGTCTTTTTGAGCCTGGTATGGCCGAATAGTTGACATCTAAATGGATTAGAAATTCAAAGTTAGCCACTGGGTTCGGTGTTTGTTGGACTTGTTGCAACAAGGCCATTCATCACATTGGCTAAGGCAAGTAACGATTTGTTGATCGCTCCAGCCTCTCGGAGCCTGGCACCGGACGTTTGGGCTAGCGACTGTCGCTCGCTTCCCGCCAAGTCAACAAGGTTAAATCGAGAATCTCGAACGTCAGTCATGCCGGTGTTTGGATCTGTTGTTCGAGATTGAATGTGCAGGGTGAAGACAGAATGGCTTCTACTGCTCTCTTTGTTCAAAGCGGTGGCCCCGACTGTTCGATTTCTTGCCCCCATCGCAAGTATCTTTGATAACAACAACCAAATTTACCTCAAGAGCCTGCGAAGCTGTTGTGGCCCGCATCTCCAAAGCCCCTTCAACAAATACGCTCTTTTTAACGACATCTTCGCGCAGAGCTATGAAATGTTGAAAAGGTAACATACTGCATGTAGGAATGGCAGAATCCAAAAGGTCATAAACARCCTCATTGTAAATCTCAATCATCGAGCATTTGCAGATGTACTGAACAGAAGCCTATTGCAAATGCATCAAACGGCCAAATAAAGTACCTCTTTTTCTGCATTGCTGATTGAATCGAACATGTACACCAGTATTCTGGGAATAATTCCAGAAACTGCAGAATCTAATTGCGGCGAAAGATTTTCAAACATACCTACGCAGCTATCAGTAATGTTTGGACCGAGCATGGTATAAGTCTTTCCAGAGCCCGTTTGGCCATATGCAAAGATCGTTGCATTATATCCTTGAAGGCAATATTCGGTCATGTTTTTCCCAATGTAGGAAAAAATCTGCTCCTGCGTCGTAGATGGGCCTCCAACGTAATCAAATGTTTGCTGCTCAACACGACCCCCGCTCAGGCCTATTGATGGGTGCCGTAGCAATAAAGAATTATTTCCCTCCACTGAAAGACACTGCAGAGAGGATGCCGATATTTCGGCTTCAGATAAAGGCCGAATTCGGATGAAAATCTTGATATTTTCAGCGGCACATGTGGCTTGGCTCGAAAAGAGCGTCGTTGGCTCAGATTGTGTCCTAGCATGTGAAAACAAATTGCAGCCTTACATCGATGGCCAGTTTATTAAAAGTTGAAATTGTCTGGGACTTCAATTTAAAATATCATTGAAATGTCCTTGAGAATGACATTTTAAATTGCGGTTTATTGATTTAGGGTTAGGATTAAATTATCAAGATGCCGAAAACTCGCTGGGCAATGGCCGCTTCACGCCAGCCCTAAATGCAGCTTTTCGTTCGATGGCGGCTCTTTCTGATTTTGTTCCTTGAGAAGATGGATGCCCGCCATAAATTACAGAAAGAGATCCGACTTCACCTGGAGTCTCTCGAAGGCCAAAAGATTTTGCATAATGCCCCAAGTGCAATTTTTTGGGGTGCACTCCGGCTCGTCTAATAGATATGGGATAGGTGGCATATGCTCTAAGGGACGCTATGAACGCTTTTTTTGCCTTATCCAAAAGAGTCATTTCCCGAGTACAAATATCGTGGTTGGGAGTTTTTCTGTTCTCATTGCTGCCTGAATAGATGGTTGAATCGATGATGGAAATCCATTTGTAGCATTCGGATCTTTTGTCAAATGCCGTGTTGTCCTCTTCATCTTTTACACTAAAAGACTGATCGATTTTGAGATTTTGGGGACAAATTTTTTCATCACAATCGTCGGACGCACTGGACAAACACAAAGCAGAACGAATCGGCTCCTCTTCGTTTGGCATCAGAAGCAATACGGCGTCCCCGCTACCTTGCCACCGAGCGGTGCGGCCAATTTTGTGCTTGTATTCGGACAAATCAAGCGGTGCATCCCATTGGAGGACAAGTTGTAGTTGCGGGAAATCGAGGCCTCGAGCCCCCACACTTGTAGTGATGAGAAGAAAGCTTTCTGACGACGAAAATTTCCTAAACTCCTCGATAACATGTGCCCTTTGAGTTGATGTCTGAGAACCGTGAAGCTTGAATATCTTGGTGTTGAGGAGGGCATTGTGGTTGATGTCTGTGCATGGCGGGCTTTTGGATTGAGGATAGTTTTTRGAAGAAGGYGCGGTATTTTTAGACGCTGGCTCTTGCCTGGCCCTCCCTCCTTCACCGGCAGCGAGCTTTCCATTCCTTTCTTCGACGGAATTCCTATCTACGAGGGAAGTTAGCAGCGAATACAAAAATTCAACCGTGTCGCAAGTAGATACAAATAAAATCGATTGAATGTGCGGCTTTTTCTTGATATTTTTGGACTCAACTAACGGGTTTGCTTGGATGCCGTTACCGATATTACTGCCGGTGCCCTTCCATCGTGAAAATAAGGACAAAAGAGCAGCCAATCTGTACTTTGTTGGGATGGTGGTTATCCATTGATTTAAATTCGAAGTCTTCTGCATGCACTGCTCCTCTTTCACGGGCTCAACATCATGAGGCAGCGGCTGCCGAATAGCATGGGATTTTTCCTTTGCCAGAGAAATCAACACACTATCAGAAGAAAGGGGGAAGCCTCCGATTTCAGAAAGTCGCTTGGGCAAAGTTGCAGAAACAAGGACAAGCTTCCAACCGGTCCTATTTCGTTTGGAATCGATTAGGGAAAGTAATGTTTTCAGTGTTTCCTTGGCGTTTTTGTCATACAGGTACCTGTCAGCCTCTTCGATGACAACCCACTTTAGCTTTGTCAGATTCCATGAGGACGTCTTTTCAAGATGATCTGCAAGCCTTCCAGGCGCTCCAATGACAATTGAAACGCCCGACCGCAATCTTGCCTTTTCTTTTTGACGAGAGCTGCCCGAAAGCAAGGCCCCACACACAAAATGCGGAAGTTTTCTGGAAAATTTTGAGGAAACAGTCTCAAGTTGAACTGACAGCTCGCGTGTAGGAGTGATGATAAGCGCATGAGTACCCTCTGTTCTGGTACTGTCCACCAACTCGTTGACAATAGGAATCAAATAGGCAAGGCTTTTTCCAGACCCAGTGGGACTTGATATTAACAGGTCCTTTTGCAGCTTTGGGTTTTTCTCCAACACCAGCTGCTGGATCGGCGTGAGAAACGGAAACCCAAATTTATCTCGTAGTACCACCTGAAGAGAATTATGAAGGCATTCCATGGGTTTCAAAAAATTAATTTTCCAAAAATTAAATGCCACTTGAACTGTGTGCAATAGTTGTTTGTTGCTGCCTTGGCTTTGGATTTCTTTTTTATCGCAAATTTCTCTTCAAATACGATTGCATTGACACAATAAGGGACGGCACAATCAGGTATGTTGTCGTAGGAGGCTCTTCAGGCGTAGGGAGGCAGGTTTCAAAAGACCTGGTTTCCAAGTACGGTGCTAAACTCGTAATTGTTATCGACGTTAACGAATTTGATGATCATGATGCCATTTATGCCGATTCCATCCGATTCGTAAAATGCGACATTTCAAACGTATCGCAGGTTCAACAGGCTCTCAAAAATTTGTCCAGTGCCTTACTGGTACTGAGACATTCGCTCAAGTGTAGGGCCATCCAGCGGTACTAGTTCTATCCGCAGCCATAGCTTACCCCTCTTTGATTGATTATAGCTCGTCGTCTTCGATTATCAACGAAACCAGAAACCTCCACACGATCTTATCGGTCAATACAGTTGGAATCATCTCATTTCTTTATCTATTTACGCTTAATGTCCAAAGTGCATTTCACGTTATTGTTCTTTCCTCTTGCCTGGGATTATCTGGCGTGGGAAATTGGTCTGCATATTGCACCGCCAAGTCCGGTCTGATCTCTGCATTGGAATCGTTCAGGAGAGATCCCGAAATTATAAAGCTACGCATCAAGACGACGCTATATTGCCCGTTTTTTATTCACGATTCTCCATTGTTTTCTAAATACCACCTGATGTTTTTTTGGAGCTGGCTCTTCAAACCAATATCGCTTGCTCGCATCTCAACGTCCATAATTCACGAATCGTTGAGGATTTCGCCATCTAACCACGAACTATGGATGCCTTGGTTTGTATATTTTGCCCAGATTCTTAGGCTCTTTCCCACATTCGCTTATGATTTTGTTTTTCAGGTAAAATGACATCGTGCTTTCAACGTTTAGGTTTCTGGCGCTAACAATACCATTTCAGCACGTAAAATTTACGAGAATTAAATTTACAAATGTATTTAAAATTTAATGGCAACTTTTGCCTTTGATTGGTTTATTTTACATTATGCCCCCAAATTCCGATCCGGAAATATATGACGGGCCTCGGATCAAGATTCCCCTTGCCTCGTCAATCGAGCCAACGGTCGATATTTGTTCGGGCGTAAACTTTACGCCGAAAAAGCCGCATTGCGAAGGTCGCGCCTATTTTTCGGATGGAAATTCATGCTCCAATTTCACCCCACTGAAGAAACATGTTTCGTTTCCCGAGAACCACCCATTTGCCGATCTGAATGGCACCGCGTTTTTGAAGCATTCGCTGTTGTTGATGACACCCATTTCGCCAATCGACTCCAAAAACAATGGCCTGCTTTCGGACATCGAGTCTGAAGTACTTTTTTCATCCAACAGCCAACATGGCGCCTGTTTTTACGAAAACTCAAAGTCGGATATTTCGTATTGCGAAATTTATCCATTTGCCGATGATGATGCGACCAAATTCGCGGAATCCTCGTCGGTGCAAAAATTAAACGCACTTTTTGGCGAAGAAACGACCGATGACACGCCGCGTTGGGCTCTTTTTTATATCCTCATGTTCTACGAGACATCACGGAGACGTATCTAAAAAATTCCAAACAGGAATATGTATATATTGACGATGAACCGGGGCCCCTGCCAGAAGCATTGAGTAACGAAACTCAACATGGAACAATGGAAAGTGCTCGGCAATTTCCCTCTCATCACAACCGCCTCCCCCTGCATGAGGATTACCTTCCCGTGCTTCCTGGCCGATTTTCTACGGCCGGCCGAAGAGGCTTTCGATGATCACTTTAAACGCAGTGTTACCGTGTTTTCTGGATTATTGCATCTCTTTATTGCTTTTGTAGACTAATTTCTTTAACAGCCTCACCGTGGGCCTTCCATGCGGACAATTCTAAAGAATAAATCAAAAACCAATTCTCACCCAAGGCTGGTCTAGTGTAGATAAATTCCTTACAATTTTTGTCATCTGCTTTTTATTAAGAGGAGTTCCAATCATCACGGAGCTCCTGCATGCTTTGGTGGCGGCAAATTTCTTCATTCTATCACTAAATGTTATTTTAGAAGCAACGCCGGCATCAATAGTGTTATCTGAAAGCTGTTCCAGGAGTTCATGTATGTCTTCCGTAGACGGCGGAAATGGAAGCGAAGGCATTCCTGTCCATAAAACCACGGGATCCAGATTATTCCCCGACGATGCAATCAGAAAGGTGAATCCAAGACTTTCAAGTTCCTTTTGATACTTTGTCAAAACCAATCCCTCCATCGGAGATAAGCTCAATGAAATGGGACTAAAATAAAAAGGTAAAAAGAACAAACCTCAACAGCTTTTGGTGGGGAGCGGCCGTTGCAGATCCCATTTTCAGGGAAGACTTTATGGCCTCGTAGTTGAATTTTTCATCGCACGCATGCTGATCACAAATGTACAGCAGCTTTTCGTTTTCAGCCTTAGAAATGGAGCACAAAATAAATCCGTGGTTAAACTGGCCAACCACATCCATGTGCAGGAAATCTTCTTTCGTGAGAATATAGACGCATTTCATATCCGAAATCGACGAGTCCTCCGAGGAAGATTTACTGGTCATTAAGGTCGATATCTCGGAGCGTTCCACTGATGAGGTATTGAGAACTCCCGTATGGGAAGCTTTGATTGGGTTTGAAACCGCTTGAAAAGGAGAATTTGTTTGGTCTTCCAAGGGAAAGCCATTAGTGGTGGCAAAAATACCACCATTCGTTGCTTTAACAAAAGGGGTGGCTATTTCCTTAGCTCCCTCAACGTGCATTGATGTTTTCTTGTTCGCTTCAAGCGAACAAGCAAGCAATCGGTTGCTAAAGATGCCTGAATCCTGAAAAGGCTCTTTCCCCTCCATATTGCCTTCCAATATGGAGGACTGTTTGTTGCCAGGTTCCGAAGGAGGCATGATGCTCTCACCGGAATGGAAAAAGGAAAGAATGTTTTGAGACGCGCATTTTGGGAATACTCCTTGAGGTTTGGAAGATGCACATGAGACCTCGGTAATGGGATATGACAGAGAGAGGAATTTGTCTTTCAGCTGCAACGTAAGCATATCATATATGTAGTTTTCATTGGTGATAGAGACGGTCCTTTTATCTGGCGTAAAGTTCACATCGACCAAAAGTGGACACAGCTCCAAGAATAGAATAAAAAACGGCTTTACGAATACATTAAAATCGTCCCTCAACAGGCGGGTTAGCCTTTTCGAGAACACTGGGGGAAACAGACATGGACGCCGGTTGATGAAGAAATACTCTCTCAACTTGAAATCCTCGCATTGCTTCTTGAGCAAAGAAAATGGGTTGATAAAATAGCCTTTCATCGTGACAGGGGGGATACTTGATATCTGCTCCTTGCTAAAAAACAGCGGGAAATAATCCTCGACCAGCTCGACCGAAATCTCGATCGGTATTAGATTTGAAAAGACGTCGGTGCCAAAAATCACGCCAATAACGTGGTCCAATGAGCGACCGTGGTCTTGTGGGATTGAAAAAAGCGAAACGGCGCTAAAAGATAACCAAACAACACACCTACGATTTCGTAGCGCTTGGCGCAAGTTGCGAGCAGGAAATCCCAAGAGACGGTCTGGAAAGCAAATACGACTCTATGAGTCTTGTCAGCATGTTCATCTCCTTGTGGATGTTCTTCTTCATCTCCAAAAGCCGGACCGGTAGCATGTTGAAAAGGCCTTCAGCGATGATTGTCGTTCCCTTCTGTAGATTATGATGGGGCTATTTAAATGGTACGTCTAGCGGCAGTGTGTGGATCTTTTCCATGGTCTGGGTGGAGGCGTTGAATTTGTATTTGAACCCAACTTCAGAAGCCTCCTGCCTCGTCAGAATGTAAAAGGCCGAGCAGAGCGATGCGATGGAATTCAATGCTTCGCCTCGAAACCCAAATGTTGCAAGTGACGAAAGATCGTCGATGGAGCTTATTTTGCTGGTGACGTTTCTCCTGCAAATAAGAAGAGCATCGTGCTCCGAAATGCCAGTTCCATTGTCCTTGACAATCAATCGGGAAAGCCCGCCCTCGGATAAAGAGATCTCTAGCAGTTGTTGATGAACAGCGAGCGCATACCTATACATGTGCCGTTGCTGTCGATCGAGTTTTCAAGAAGCTCTTTAATTGCACCATTGACGGACGTTATCACCTGGCCGGAGCAAAGGGCTCTTACACATTTGTCGCCCAGGACATAAGACATAAAAAGGACAAATTTGCAATTTATTTTTTCCAATATTGCGACCACCTGTGAAGGGTATCGATAACCTTGGGAAATAAATTATTTATGGCCTCTTGAATGTCTTTCTGGAACTTTTCAAGGGCTTTTTCTTCGTTGTATACATAAAGAAAATCATCGAAGCAATCAATGGAGCGGTCCGTGTGTTTAAAGAGGGGATTGGGGTCTGCAATTGCAACCTCTATATACAGTCTTTTCAATACAAATTCTTCTGGGTCCACATTGTAGCCGCCGACGCAGGAAAAGTTATCCACAAGGGTGATTCCCTTCAAGGCAACCAAAAGTTCACGAGTGTTTCTTCGAAGGATGGAAAAAAATTGAAGACACCTGTTTTCAAATATCGGATACAACTCTCCCTCAGCCATGTCATTGTTGCAGGTGAAAATCGAGATTTTCATTTTAAGCGGCTCCACCATCTCTTTGCACAGCTTCATTTGAGGTGCGAATGGTTTTGGATCTCTTCCAAACAAATAGCCATAATCGATGTGGAATAGCTCGCCTAAATGCCCTAATAAGCGAACCGACTTGCTCTTACCATCTTTGGAAAGCAAAATGTTATCCAAATGCCTATCGCCAACGCCAAGAACAAACGTGATGACGCAATAAAATGCGCAAGAGTCGATAAAGTTCCGTATAAACGGGAGGAGGCCATCGGGGCCCAATTGCGTTTGCTGGAAATCAAAGGAATCGGAAAGCTTCCGGAGAAAATATGGAATCAACGAGTAGTCATCTCTGTCCAAGATTGCGGCCAGATTTTCAGAATCAATGCATTCTATGATTCCCTCAAGACGAGGGTGAGAAGAAATGGGGAGAACGTTGTATTTGCGTACCGAGAAGCCCGGCTCCTCCAGATATTTTGATATCAGTCGCTCGCACCATTGGATGAACACAAGTACTCCCCGATCAATGGAAAGGTTATCGCCAGCCTTAAATATAATTGAGTATGGTTGGCCCGTATCTAACACAAACGAGATACGGAATGGAGATTGCTGGCTCTTGTATATGTGTAGAGAGTCTAGAATTAAAGGCAAGTAAAGACCTGGGATAATTTCAACCACGTTGATTGAGCAGTCAAAGGGAAGCGGGATTGGCGGATTGAACGTCAATAGACCCTTACTGGCGAGCAGACGAAGCTTTGACCTGATTTTCGAAATCTATAAAAAAGGCGACAAAAGAAATACTTTGTCCTCTCTAGAGTCGTTTCTACGCGATATTTTGTATGCAATCTTCTTCAGAATGTCAATCAGGTAGGTTTGGCGCTTCAGCGTTCGAAGCACAGCCTGGGATCAGGAACATGCCAAACTTACTTGATCGATTGACCGCATAAATTGCTCCAGCAAAGAAGGCGCCTCAACCTTTACAACCCAATACAGCGGCAAAATAAAGCCACAACTGTCTTGTCCCAGCAGCAGCAGAAAGTGAAACAGACTCTCTTTATGCTGGGCAGGAACCAGATTTCTACAAATGAAACATGATGGGGGCGATGATGATGTACAGCTTCTTTTCGACCACCAGAGACTTGGATAGATAGGGAATAAACTTTAGCAACCGAGCGCAAAGAAGTTGGGAATTCCTCTTTTTGATGGAAAACAGCGAGGATGTACAAAACGACCACACTTCGTGGCGCTTGTTCAAAGTTTGGTCAAGTAGCAGCGAGAAAATGACGACCAATACTTTATCGAGATCCTCTTCCTCCATTTGGTATTTGAGCAGAGAAAGCGGAAACACGCCGTTTGGCGGCGAAATGTCCAGAAAAGATCTCCACAACAACGGCAGTGTCTACAAGTAAACAGCACAGGAAAAACCAAAACAAATTGCGACAAATATTCCTTGTATTTCCAAATGAAGAACGAATCGGCCTTTGATGTCGTGGCAAATGGGAAGCTAGAAAATAGCCACTACATAAAGACTGAAACTTACATGGAGCTTGGACAGAACTTCGGGGTCCTTTTCCTCGACCTTCATACTGGAGGCTCGAAACACGAGGTTGAATGAAGCAAACATCGCCTCCTCCATGGTCTCGATTAGCTTGCAAACTTTGAGCTTGAAAATCGGAGAAATTTCGTCCTCGTGCACGCTTGCATCGATGTTTGCCAAAAATTCCGAGTTAGCAGCAGATGGCAGCCATTTAACTTTGTCGAAAAATTCCAACAATCCCTCGTTGATCGACATCGGATATGAAAGCGCGTTTTTGAGCACCAAAAACTTGAAGTTCGATTTAAACCGCAAACATTGAAGCATCAGTTTCGATCCGCTCAAATTGAAAAGGCATTCTGCAATGATTTTGACACTTCCCGGAATGAAGGCATATCCAGGAAACAGGCCTGGATCGTTTGCCAGGATTAAATAGAACTTTACATTTTGCCACGAGATATGTATGATATCTTCACAAGCGAATCTACGCATAAAGTATAACCAGCTTTCCAACTTGTAGGCAAACGAAATGTACCCGTCTTGCTGATGTGCACATCTCAGGTCATATGTCTCCAAAAGAAGCGGATTGGAGATGTAAAATATTCTGTACTCCATCTGGCTTAAAATGACCATTTGTATGCGCTCTGGAAGTAGTCTACAACGGCAAAAGCAAAATATGCTAACCCTACATCGGACGGAACGCATGCGCCGGAAACGTGGAACCTACAAGCTTAGAAATCAACATTGACGTCACAGTTCAAGGCGCATTAAAGAAACACATTTTTTCAATTAAATTTTTATGGCCAAGCCAGCGTCGGGAAGGGCCGCCGCCAGTCTCAACTCGGTGGTAAAGTTGGTCCTCAATGCAGGGGGCGCAAGTGCGGCCCCGCCCGTGGGGCCGGCGCTCGGCCAGCGGGGCGTTAAGGCGATCGAATTTGCAAAGCAATTCAATGAGCAGTCAAAAAAATACACGCCCGGAATACCGCTGCAGACAATCATCGCCGTCAAGGCAGACAAATCTTTCTCTTTCACCATCCGGCCGCCAACAACATCATATCTGCTGAAGAAGGCATCGGGGCTTTTTGCAATGAATGTTGTCGGCTCGACTTCTCTTTTGGTTGGCCAGATTTCTCCACAGCAGCTTTATGAGATTTCAAAGGTCAAGGCAACAGACCCCTCATTTGCGGGCCTTCCGCTTGAACATGTGTTTTCCATGGTGACAAGCTGTGCCCGGGCCATGGGGCTTGAAGTTGTCAAGTTCCATTCGTAATGGAGACCATTTAGATCAATAAAACCCAAAGTTCAATATTTTATGTAATGTAAAGGAGATACCCGCATCGTGGATCGCTAGCATGTACCCGGTGGTTTAGTCGCCAGGATATGCAGCTACAAGTCCACCACGTGCCTTATTGGTGTGATCATTGGGGAGACCTGTGCGAGATAGGCAAATGACCATCTAAAGATAAAGACACCAAAACCTACGGCAAATACATGCAAACAGCAGTAAGTATGATGCAGCTTTGATACACGCTAAAGATATGCATTTTAAATGTACATTCTATCCGGATATGCTGGGAAAAACAGACAAATCGCTATTGAAAAGACAACCAAGAAAACGGTCACAATCAGAACGGGCACGGCAGAAGCTGACATTAAAAAAATTTGGTCCAACGAGGCACTGGAATTTAATCCACAAAATTTACAAATTTAAACGGGAAATTTGCGCCATTTGTTGTGCTACCGGGACAGCTTATAGTGATGCGCATATCCCATTCGAAGCTTAGAAGTTCGTTTCCAGATTCGACTTCTGTGGAGGAAGATTTTCCCTCCACAGAGACCATTCCTGAAACCATGGTATTGGAGCCCGAAAATTTGTCTCTTCCCAACAGCGCACCATCGAAAGTGGCCAGGCAAAAATCGATATCCAGAAGGGTTTCGTTTGCATCGACAGCAAGGGTCAGGTTAGATCAGCGGTGCCGTTATTTCTAGGGTATTTGAGGGTGAGAACGACTTGCCCCCCACTTTTGAGGAGCACGAGCGTTGCAAAGAAGAAGATTCGTTTGAAGTTAACGTCAATAGCAACGACATGGACATAACGCTGTGCGTCGGGGGTATCATATCATCGGGTCCAGAGCCATTTAAATTCAACGAAGAACCAGAGGTTCTTTCCATGGATGAGACGCAATGTGTCGGCGGCATAGTTCAGGAATTTCCTGAACAGCCTTCTGCGGCAGCGGCAGACATGGAGTTGACATGCACCGTTGGAGGAATCATTGACGATCCCGTTTGCCATTCGCCTGCGTCACCAGGCTTTGATGCAATGGATATCACGCTCTGTGTCGGGAATGTCATCTCGCTGCCGAGACAGCATTCAAATTCCGAGGACATTTTAAATGCGGATCTGCTTTCTTTTGGAGATCCCATAGATGTTGAAAATCCACACGCGGAAGGATCGCACCCGCTACCAGATAAAGAAATGTCTTTACCGGGGATGGGGTCTGATGCACCGACGCAAGACCGCTTTTCTGATGAAAGGGGAAATCTTGTCTCCACAAATTGCAGCAGCTCCGATGAGTTTAACAACCTATTTCTGCCAAAATTATCGCTCAAAACCTGTTCACTGGACACTGCCCTTGCACAGCAACAACAGTTTACCGATGCGGGTACGCCCACAAAATCGGTCATATGGAAAATATGCAGCCCCATCACGGGACGGAAAATCTCGACGGGCATGGCATTTTCGCCGATCACCACGGCAGCCACATCGATGCGGGAAACCGGAACCACTTTTGATATTGAATCGTGCTTGGTGTCTACGCCAAAAAAAACAACCACCGCAAATAAATGTGCGTTGCCCGCTGCAGCTTCACCGTCTTTGTCGTTACCTGTGCAGCAAACGCGGAGAATTTCGAACATTCCCATGACGAATTACAGTCCTTATGTAGAAAGATTGAAGGAGGATATTTCTAAGGTCCGCGATTCTCCCCTAGTGATCGGCACACCGAAATGGCGGTCTATGACTTCACCTCTTCGTAGCCGACTTGTTGAGCTACGTTCATCGCCAACTTCGAACGCTATCTTTAGTTCGCCTGTGAATCACATTTCTTCGCTGTTTGCCGGACTTTCAGAAAGCCAGGATACCTCATTCATTGAAGACATGATGCAGCCGCCATTGGTGGACATTTCTCACTCACCCGTTCTTAGAGCTTTGAAAAAATCAAAGCTCGAGGGAAACACCAGACTGATCATTGAGGATGGACATGCGCAGAAGGCAGAAACCACTGGGCAGGCGCAGAAGGCAGAAACCACTGGACACGACAGTACGCTGAAACAGAGTGTCGATCTCAAGCGGTTTCTTAGCGATGCTGGGATTAGATTTTTAGATAATGTTACATCCAACACCACAAGGCGAGAAACCCTTTCCAGATGCTCTCGAGAGTCTGGAGAGTTTTCGGCCAAAAGACTAGTGCTTCATTGGTGCATATCGATGCCAGAGTGTGAGCTTTATGAACAAAGCTGCGAGGTTTTGGAGCTTCGCATCGCAGATATCAGAGCCGAGCTACACCACATCGAGTGTAAATTCCAAACAGAGCCGCCTCACTTTTACCTCAGCTTTTATGCGCCTTCATCCGGCAGCCAGGAAGAGTGCCGTGCACAAAAAATCGTAGCCATTCTTGATTTTAATTGGTAGAGGCGATTGAGGGCCATCAAAATGCAGTCCAGGACCCTTGTACAGTCTCAATGGTATTCGTGGCGATATTCACTTTTGTTGCCGCTTGTCGATATTCTGAAGACCATCGGTCAAAAGCTCAGCTCGGATTTCCAAGCTTGGGAACACTCGTTTGCCCAGCTTAGCACGATTTCCTCGTCGCTCAACGTGCAAAAGGCCTCTCTGCTCAATCAAATCTCTCTTCTGGAAGAGAGATTTACCTGCCTCTCACAATTTGATTGGGAAAAGTATGGACAGCTGCTTGAGGCAATCGCACAGACAGACGCCCTAATTGGCGAGCGAGAACGGGAGCTTGAAGTTTTACGCGACCACCATTGTTGCGTCCAGATGGAGCTTACCAGTGTGCAGCGTAAAAAAGAGCTTCTTGTGCAAAAAATCGATGTCTTCAGCAAAGAGCTAGATGAGCTGTCCGAAATTTCAAAGCTAGATGCCGACCTTGCAAAAAGTAAGTGCCTTTGCTGAGTTATTAGCAAATTTTGAGCTTGCCATCCGGGCACTTGGCTGCAATCTGGTGAAGGTTGAACGGCACTGTGCTACGTTCAAGTCGAAATTCCTCTCATACTCGTATTGCCTGCAG
>NW_013546136.1:0-20850 GCF_000760515.2 Mitosporidium daphniae
GCATGTGCATTCCGATATATTGCATGGGTATTGGATATGATCTCGATTTGCTGATTTGCGTGGCACTTGGTGTTGATATGTTTGACTGCGTCTTTCCAACACGTACAGCAAGGTTTGGCCATGCTCTGCACCCTTGCGGAGATATCTCGCTTAAAAAGGCAATGTATGCCCAGGATTTGCGACCCATCGATTCGGAATGCACATGCCTCACTTGCCGAAACTATACCAGAGCAGCCCTACATGGGATCGTCGGGAAAGAGACGACAGGCTGCCACCTGCTTTCAATGCACAACATTGCATACATGTTGCGATTTTCACGGGCTATGCGCGATGCCATAATAGCAGACAAATTCCCCGCATACATCAAATCATTTCTGCGTCGACGCTTCATCGAAAATGAGGAGCAGCTCGCCGATAAAGAAGCGATTGTGCCCGAGTGGATTATCGATGCTCTTGCAAGTATTGGCCTTGTCATCGATCCTAGAATGGCAGAATAGCAATCAAAAGCAAATAAAGGGCTGATAACAAATTGAACGAAAGCCAAGGGCTGATAACAAATTGAACGAAAGCCAAGGGCTGATAACAAATTGAACGAAAGATAAACACTAACACGTGCCAATCCAAGCGAGCAGCCCAATTTAGAGTTACTCTAAGGGCTGCCAGCAAAATTTTCCGCCTCCCAGTTGCGGAATACCTATTTCAGCAGGAGCATATGCGGCCTTATATAGCAGCTTGGGACATTTTGGCGAGTAAAATCCTAAAATTGGGCATGAAAGCCATACCGAGAATGTAGTAGGAACGTCTCATTATGCGGGCAAGCTCAATTTCGGTCAGAATGGAAAAGGTTCCAAGGGAAAGGTTAGCATATTCCGGGTCATAAAAAAAATAACATGACGAAATATAGTCTGGTAGCACATCTACAGTTGACATTGCTACCAGCCGTGTGCCGATCACAAAGACCAAGAATCGAGTCGATCCCTCCTACAAATGAATACAAAAATTACAACAAATTGCAGCTGGAAATGTCAAAAAGACACCGGAAAAGATGGAAAAACAGAAAACAAACTGATAGCGGATCACAATGCCCATACCTCAAGAGCGCCATCAATAATAAAGCTTTTGAACGAATCGACAGTCCAAGTAGCAGCATCTTCATGTACCGCTTGCTGATACTTCAGAAAAAGCGTAAAAAGTGAAGCAAGCTCGAATTCAGCAAGCAGTTCAGAGGGCTCAAGCAGCCTGACTGTAAAGGCCGGAAGAACCCCCATCTCCTTGGTTTCTTTGAAATTCTCAACTTTATACATGTCTTTAATTGCTTCTGGGTATGCCTCCAGGTCTTTTGTGATGTCTCCTTGAGAATAGGTTGTCAAAAGACGGAAACGTGTAGCTATGCGGCGATACGCCTTCCTCTGAGAACGAGAAGGAGTGAACGCCGAAACACGTAACCTGATCGGTTTAAGTGGGCAGCATGTGATATCATTGAGGGGCAAATAGAGCAGTTTGGAGCCAGATCTGCAAATAGCATCAACAAACCTTACCTTCGCCAGCCCTGCTCCATTAGCTCTTGGTACAGCAATGCAGCAAGAGGTGTTTTGAGTTCCGAATAGATTGCGATAGATCCATTCCCACCGCAATACCCACAATGGCCTGTAAACACAGAGACCGATTCTACGAATGACATGCACGCTAGCTGTGGTGACAAGTATCTGGGATTGTAAAAAGGTCCACCCATTTTATGCTAAATTTTAATTTAATTTTAGAGAGCAATTCGCCATGTCTTCGCCTACGATCAGTTTTGGGTCGCCCACAGAACGGGAGAAAACAGAGCTGTCTCGCTATTTGAAGACAGAATGTGGTCCCATGTTAAAAGATGCCATAAGTTGCGTAAAACAATCACATAACCAAGTAAAAGGCATCGACTGTCACCAGCTAATTAAGGCGTATTTGGACTGCTGCTCTGCAACACCGGCAGCGTGCGCCGAACGGTTTGGAGACCCGGATCACAACCCATTCCACACAGAAGAAGAGCAGTAGCAAATATAAAATAAATCGCTTTCCAATCGATTTGAACGCATCGACCTCATCAAACAAGCGGTTGGCGCTAGATTGGTGTTTGAACACATCGCGATCATTGGCTGTTGGTCTTTGGATCGCTCAGCTGTGTGTAGACATAGCTGAAAGTGCAATAGTGTCGTTTTCTAAGCATGAAAAAGCAATGCAGAGGCAAGCCAAGTCAATTGGGGCTCTGAGTCAACGGCATGTGCACTGATTTGGTCACCCCCACATGGCCGTTCACCTTGTACTAACGGGGCTTTTGTGAGCTCATAGCCGCTGTAGATTTGGCGGATCATCTCGGACTGTTCAACATGAGAAAGACCACAGCATGATGCTCGGAGAAGCTTTGTGATTCTGGGATACGTTTGACACTTGAGCTCATCAATCGTGCCCACGAGATAGTCAACAAAGATCAATGAGGAAAACAATTCCCTCTCAAGCTGCAAAGTGAGTGCAGATGAAAGAGACCTACTATTTGGTACATGTACAAACGGCTGGTCACTTTGAGTATGCAGTGAGGCTTCATAGACAGCCCCCTGATGGCCTCTCGAGATATTGCCGTTAAAAAAACGTTCCAAGTGGATAAAGAGGAACAGAAGAACAGGAAGGGCAACAGCAGGTCCATGGCATATAGCTAATTCTACAATAAATACACCAATTTTACCCTCAAGAAGGACAAGCTCGGAAGTGACGGATGAAATAAGCGGATGTCCAATCCTATGGTTGAGCCAGCAAAAGAGCACGATGAGTTCCATATCGGTGGCAATAGGGATGGACATCAGAAGCTGTTCCAATATTTCAATCGGAAGTGAGGAGAGCGAAGAATCTTTTGAACGTTTGGAGTTCAGGAGACTTTTTTTAGGAATCGGCGTCTCCATTGAAGGGAAATAGTCCATGAGCACGCTGAGGAATTCGTAGCGCACCCCTATTGTATCGGTGGAAGTTGGCCCGTTGTTCGGCCAACTAGACCGCAAAAGCTCGATTACAAAGAATGGAAGAATAGGTGTACTCCACACCTTATAAAGAAGATCCCGTGATAGGGTTGGAAACTCCATTAGCCTGTCACCTGGGCTCAGAATCCATGAAGCATAGTGGCAACAATGGCCCAGGGAGATTCCAAGTGGTAATGATAAGCCTTTCTCAAAACTGTGCCGATCGTTGCAGAGTATGAGCCAGAAAATTGAATCCACAAGCCACTCTGAAGGCCGCGTCAAAGTGTGCAAAGAAAAGGCGCTATTTACGGCCAATTGGTCCTTTGCGGCCGACCCGGGTTGTAAAAGGGCTTCTTTCGAAAAGGGAGACATTGTGAGAAGGCTCATTATGCCATCCAATAGACGTGCAGAAGTAGGCAGCCGAAAGCGAAGGTAAATCCGAAGCAATTCTGCGTCCATAGATGCAACAAGCGACAATAATGAATGCAGCAAAGCACCGCCGACTTTTAAATGTGCATCTTGATGAAACACTAGCACTAGCATCAAAATAAACCGCTCCAGCTTGATTGGCCGCCCCAGCAGTGCTAGCAAAGTCTCTGCCCAATGCGCCTCAAATGTAAACCCATCCTTCACACACGCAAGGAGCATTTGTAGAAAGTGTTCGCATCCATAGGGAGCGTCAGAAAGACATTCCGAAATTCCATTTGTTAATTTTGGAGAGCATTCGGGGCTTTCATGTTGGAGCTTTTGGGAGCATTTAGCATTCTCGATTACTGATTCCGTAAGCATGTCGATATATAAAAAAGGCTGCTGGTCTAACTTGGAGGTGACTTTAGAAAGCATGCGTGCAATTATGGGCCCATCATTAAAAAAGGCTTCACTGAATCCACTGGAAGGTCCGTTTTGCAGGAAAAAGGTGTCGATGTGCAGCTTTTCATCGTTGATGCTAGCGTTTGTACACCTTGAGCTGATTTGCTGCGAAAATGCGGACAGAAAAAATTCATGGGAAAATGACAAAGGGTAAGGGCTTTCTACAGCAACGGCTTCCCCTCTGTGTTCTTCTTCCAGTGTAAAAATATTGGTGAGATTTAAGGATGACTCCGAATTTTCTATTGGTTCGACACCGCTTGCATGATCATGCAAAAGACCCCCAAACTCATTGAGCAAAGAAGGAAAATTGATCCACATGTGCGTAAGGTTTTCCAGTAAATCGGAAGGTTTCGCCCCATTCTTAAGATGGTCATAAATACTTTTTAGGATATCATCTTCCAAAAGCAAATCCATTGCCTATCCAAACAATAAAAAGCGAAAGTTTAAATTTATTACTGCCCTGCCTATCATGTAGTTCGTCAAACTGCTCGTTGATTTCGTATGGCTTCTTGCGTCCTCAAATGTGCCCATTCTGAATTTTTAAAATCTTGCATCTACTGAAAAGCCAACAAATGCACAACTTGTTTATAAAGGAAGATTTTCAAATTTTGCTTGTAATGTGGCTAAATGTGGAACGGCTTCATGCGGAGTCCAGAATTTTGGTACCGTTGTGCAGATTTATCAAAAATGCAAATCCATTGTTTTTCGCTGCTAATTTTCGATCAAAAGTGGCTCCATTCTTTTTGATAAGGAAGTTTGTCACCCTAATTTAGAGAAGGTGTCAACGCAAGTTAGAGAGATCTACTTTTCAAAACTGGATTAAAAATGTTTGTCCAGCCTCAAAAATAGCATCTAAAAGTGACGATTTTAGCTTCCGCGTGAAAAGAAGTCTAAAAATAGCGATCAAAGTGTCGATGGCGAAAAGGCCCGATCCGCAAATCTGGGTGACATACCCAGTGGCCCCTCTTTTTAAATCTGAAATTTAAATTTGGCCTTCACATTGAATTGTGAAATGCTGATCTCTTTCTTCATCGCTTTGGGGCCTTCCATGATAAAATGATCCTGCAACCCTGCATTAGTGTAGATGAGTCGACAAATAGCGATAGTCAAAAGAGACGATTGAATGTGCCCAATTTTTAATGTCTCCTCAAACAACGGAACGGCAGATGCGAATGCAATTCCAGATCCAGCGAAACAAAAGGGTTGGACGCTTCATTGGTTATGGTGTATCCAAATTTAGCAAAAAAAACCTTCGGACACATAAGTTTAGCGCACGATTGCTGTGAATCTGGGCGTGAAAGTGACTGTTATGCTTGCTAAAGTCCATGTGTTGAGATTGATAATATCGACCGATCAAAATATCGACCACCGATAACCAGCTATTTGTTTGTATTTCAAAGCGGATAATAGACATGACTGGCAACCCCAAGAAATAAAAGCACTTATCACGGTATCTTATGACCTTTATTAGCGCTACCAACCGTCAATTTTACACTTTTAAATGCAGAGCCTACGTTGTCAAAGCATCTGCCATCCACCACAAAAGAGGGCCTCAAGGAACTTTCAGCTACTTCAAAACTTTACCAAAAACGCTGGGGAGAATCAAGCTGCTGAGCCAATTTCAAAGGGCGGTCCATTGCAGAACGTTCCTATCGAGCCTTTTCACCGGGCCGGAAATTCGCTGTGGCATAAAAGCCTTTACAAGCGAGGATGTATGTGACGGTCGAAGAGATGTGTTGAGCAGCCCATTTACACATTGACGTCAATTTGAATCAAAAAGATGCCGATGTGAAAACTCAGCATCAAGGCCAGTTTAATGTAACGCTGGGTTATTAGCTATTCAATAGCAGATCCAAAGGCAGTTCGGTTTGTAAAGGGATTGAATGTAAACACGACGCCTCCTCGATGCTGCTGCCAAGCTGGCAAATGATATCAAGAACATTGGGTCTCCAGTTTCAATTTCCCAAATAATGTCTCTGCTTGATAGTTTGCGGCCTATTCTTGCAGGGTATTTATCAACTATCCTACACCGCGCTACTTGGGCCTATTTGCACTCCTCTATGGCTTGTTAATGTGTTGCATCTTTGCGCTACTGGTAGACTGTCCATTAACTGTGCAAACATGAAAATTTCAAAATTAGCGCCAGTGAATTAATATTTCTAAGCCCACATGAGACGGAAGCGCCTGAAAAAGGTTAGGTAAAGGTCGGAAATGGCGAGTTTTGCTGCTTCGCTGGCAACGGGCTCTCGCTGTGCCATCTGGTGCAGCTGTGCAAGAAAGTTGCTGAACTCGTTGAGCTCATACCAAAGCGCCATTTCAGAGATGTGGTATAAGGAGTGGATGCGCTCAACATCGGCATGCAAAAAGTAATCCCAAACATACCCGGAAATGAAAACATCCGGCGGTATTGTGTGAAACGGCATCGCCAGCATCAGCATCGAAGGTAAGTTCACGCTAGCAGATGCGGTATCGCGATCAACACTGCTGCCAATTATAGTCTTCCCAAGAATAAGAGCCCCGCGGTGGAAACTGTCGGGGCGCGTTGCTATTTTAGAGTCCCCCATTAGCGTATCACAGTATGCAATCAGGTCGCTTTGTAGAGTGCTCTCCATCTCGGGCGAATGGAGAGGCGGAAGAACAACAAGCTCAGCAGGCACATTAAATGAAGCAGCAGGCAAATAACGAAGCTGTACAAACCGACAAAGAAAGAGCAACAATTCCTTCACCGTGGCATCTGGGGCGCGTTCATAATCGTTTGAGAGAAGGTCAATCCACCCCAGGCGCATCAGATGGCTCACAATGATTGACGCTGGCATTTGCGAAGGAAGGAGCAGCGGCAGACGAGCATAAACTGTTGGAGCCATCAGCTTCCCCTCGTTGATGGAAGTGAGGAATCCTAAACGTTCCAGTGCACACGCCAAGCGGAAAAAATGGGAGGCTAGAACGGGTGTAATGCTCTTTTCGGTTGCTTTTCCATGTGAGGCTAGAACGGGTGTAATGCTTTTTTCGGTTGCTTTTCCATGTGAGGCCTGTTCGCCACTAGTTAATCCCAGCAGAGAGAGTGGCGAGGAAAGGAATCGCTCTAAAAAGAGCTGCTTGGAGATTCCTTCCTTGCCTTTAGAGGCCATGTGGAAGGCCTGAAGTACCATGGCAGCATTGAGAGACGAGGCAGCATCCGTCCGTATGGACGGTATTGTCGATGTCTGAAGATTATCAAGACGATTCTTGGGCATTCCCCAAAAAATGACGTGCCCCAAGGCGTCATAGTTGCGCCGTCCGGCGCGACCAGAAGCCTGCCGAAAGTCAATGGGCGTCAAAGAAGTCGATGTGGAGCCGGCAAAAATGACACTCTTGCATGGCATGTTAATTCCAAGCGCAAGCGTGGCGCCGGCAATCACCACCTGTAAATGTCTCAATCGGAACAAATGCTCCACCAACGAAAGATACCGTTTGGGAACACCTCTGTGGTGCACCCCAATTCCACGATAAAGGCCACGAAATAGGACCTTCTCCACAGGGGATGTCATGGCTCGTGCAACGCCTTGGGCATCAATAAGCTCCCCGAGCTCTATGTCGCTTATTTTCCAACGCTGATCGTAGAAAACAAACTCGGGATCTGGGCCTTGTGTACGCATCAAAGCAGCCATCAGGTCAGAAATTGACTCGGCCTCCATGGATTCTTCGATCCACGAATCTTTGGATGTTTTTTTTTCTGCATCGCGAACACGACGAGAGGCTCGTTGGCTACGCTCAAGCGCCGACATACGTAGGCGCTCTTCGCGCAAGTGGCGAGAATGCTTTACGGCTTCCGCATGCTCCAGGCTTTCAATGATGTGAACGGCAAGTCGATTGCAGAAAGAGCGGTCAAAGTGGAAAATAATGGCAGGAAGGCGATCCTCCACACTTAACTCTGTCAGCAGCGGCATCACAGAGCCCATCAAATAGTTTTCATAGGTAATAGGAAACGAAGCTCCATCGTTCACTTGAGAAGGTAAATCTTCTGTTTCGTGCAGCGCTTGTTGATGCAAAGCAGAAAGAGCGTCGTTTCCAAGTGCCTTCTGAATCTGTAAAAAGTCTGTTTTTGTGATTGTGCGCTCATAAATGCACCCACGAATCCAATTCATCAAATTTCTTGAATACGCTCGTAAATCAGAGCGGCGAATTCGAAGTCGCTCAGTAAAACACGGCATTTTTTCGTAATCAAGTTCGGCTGGCAGCTGCGCCCGAAACTTTCCTGTCTTGAATACGTCTGCAAGTCGGACCGAGTCTCCAGACAGCAAGTAAAAGTCTGGGGGAAGTTGACGATCAAAGTCATCCATGGATAAAGAGAGCAGCTGGTGCCAAAGTAGGATCCGCCCGTCTCCGCCCATTCGGCGGCGTACGGAGAGCAATGATGAGGTGGATGCCAAATTTTGACTCTCAACAGCGTCATGATCCTGATTTTCGTCATTGCTTTCCTTCGTTTGAGCAATCTCCTTTTTCAAGAGATTTTGTCTCTCTGTTGGCCCAACAGACCCGCTAAAAATGTGATATTGGAGGTCTGAATATCTCTCGGCATGATCGATAAGGCGGCATTGAATGCCAGCACGCTCTTGAATGGTCGAAAGCCATTTGAAAAAAGCCTCTTTGTTTCCTACAGTAGCTGAGAGAGCAAGAACTGGTGCTCTGGAGGTCATCAAAATTTTCTCCCAAGAGCCACTTTTACCCTCTTCGGAGATGGTGTGAATCTCGTCAAGAATGACGTATTCGACCCGGTTGAAAAAAGACTCTTCATAAAGAGGCGACGTGATAAACCGCTCAATCACTTCAGGAAAAGTGACCAAAATCTGGGCATCCCACGCATGGAACACCTCCAGATCGGTGAGATATCCCAACAATCGAGAGGCGCTGTTCTTTGGATATTGCTTGTGTTTGAAGCGCGCATACACATCAGCCACAACCTGGTCCATCAATGCCTTGTTTGGAGCCACATAGAGAACAACACCTGTGTCTGAACGCCGGAGCACTCTTTCCATGGCATAGTAGCAAATGAATGTCTTTCCAGAAGAAGTAGGTGCCGATATGAGAGCAGAATGGCCCTCGTCGACTGCGTCAAGCAGTTCAACCTGCCAGGGATCGGGGCGGAATCGGACACGTGGATCCACCACAGGACCCTCATTAGCGGCATCACTTCGCAGAGCCAAATGCCCACAAAAGAGAAGCTGGAAGCGCACATAGGAATGACGCACCTTGTATTTACCGACCTCCCGACTTGCTCGAACAAGGGCGCTCTCCATCGCTTTGATGACATCTTTTTTAGAAAAAGTTTTGGAAGCCCACTCGATGATGAACTTGGAGCCTGCATCTAAAAATCCAAATAGCGCAAAGGAAGGAAGAATAACGGCCTCCAGTTGAGAAGGCGTTAGAGCCGCCAGAAGCGAGGTTTCTTGTTCACAACCGCTGTCAATGATTTCAAATAGCACTTCAAAAAGAGCGATGGCATGCACAAAGTCTGCATCTTTGGTGGAGGTTGCAAGATCAGAAGATCTGTTCAAAACGTTGCTCCTCCAAGCATCGCCAAAAATCCGAAGCTTTTCCAAAAGCATCGACACGTATATTGCCGGTGACGAGGTTTCGCGATCGATCCGCAACTGATCTAGGATGGCTAACTTGGAATCGATCGTTCGACTCGTAGAACAGCTCTCTCTTGCCACAGCAAGGATTTTTTGCTGACGAACCAAATCTGCCTCCATCAAACGACGGGTGTTTTCTTGCTTCATCAATTCTGCCTTTGAAAGTGACTTTTTGATGCCACTTTTTGCATGAGAAGGCTTCTTTTTTTCACTGCCCTTTGTGACTGGATCGTCCGAACGAAGGACTTGATTGAAGCAGGAAGAAGCGCCGTGGAGTGAACTTGCGTATGTGCTGATACGGGTCATGATTCGCTGTTCTCGCCTTCGCTCTTGCTGCTCCGGAGTGAATCGATGCGAAAAAGTAGTCAAAGCGGATATTTGATCCTCTTTTTCAATGTTTGGGTCAAGATCATCCGTCACTTGCTGATAAATCTTGCCATTGTGCGACGAGGTGGACGAGATCTTTTTCAAAGAGGTCTCCAACTCTTCCATGGAGGAAGTGTTTTCAAGACAAGCAGAAATGGATTGCCGATGGCCCTCTAATTTGCGAATCTCGACTTCTTCTAAAGGAAGAGGTCCATCGAGGTTCTTGTCGTCATACATGGTCAGATATCTCGGATCGGCGGGCATGGTAAAGCAATAAAGACGCTCTCCAATCAAAAAGGAGCGCTCTGAAAGGATTGCAATGGTGATTCCGGCTTGAATGGCTTGTTTCACGTGCGAAGTTGACTGAACAGATATGATGAGAGGACAAGTGGAGGCATGTTTGCTCAAAAGCTTGACGTCGTTTGGATTTCCTCTGGAGAGGCAAAGCGATTGGACGCCACTAGAGGCATCCTTAAATGCATCGATAAATACATTAATCTCTTCGATTGTAACGTCTGGATGTGGATCCTCTGGGCATGGCACTAAAAGCCTTAAATGGGAGAGGCCATTCAAGGCGAGCTGACGGGCAAGAATGGAAGATGCGCAAGATAGGGATACATTTTTTCTGGTCACATTCTTTTTAATAAAACAGATAATGGATGCTGTCACTACCAAAGACGTGGATCCCCCAAAGTACTTTCCAATATCGACATAATCAAAGTGCTCCTGAAAAGTAGAATCCATAAAATTGTAAAATGCAAACTCTAACTTGTGCGCAAATTCAGCATTAAATTTTCAATTTAACACATCCAACATGCAGTAGGTAGACCCTCCTCAATTGGCGGGATCATCCGACCCCCCCCCCCCATTGCAAGAGATGACAAGCGAAATTCCTTTTGCTTGCATGTTTGTGCGCGAGCGCACAAACATGTCCAACAAACACTTGCTGTTCTCAGTGATAGGCAGTGGGGTCCAACTTATTATTAAACTTGACCATTGGTATGCACAAACTGTACGGTTCCCAAAATAAACAAAAACAAAACCAAATGTACACATCAAACTGCATTGCAAGTGGGCCAGCCGAAAAAATCCAAACATTTACAAAGTTGTGCAAAATAGTCGACTGGTAGAATTGGCCCCCCCCCAAAGTTTATCTCACAATTGCAAAAAGCAAGATAGGTCTCGGGATCAAACGAAACGCAATACTAAGGGAGCCTCTGAAAATTTTTAACACACATGCTAAAAGGCACTTATTGAAGACGCGCCTTTCCAAACGGTGGCCATTAGGATAAAGATTCACTGAAATTACAATTTTAATGAAAAGGGGTTTCTCCCCTAAATGGACATTGAAGACCTCAAAGATTCCAGCTCGTCTTCAACAGAGCGGTATTTCTTTGTACCCATGGGATTATCTAAAAAGTTAACAGATGCTCGCATTACTGCCTTCAATATTATTGAAGCTCGGAAGCTCAAGCTTTTCAGAGGGAGCACCTTCCCTGATTGCAAGAAGCTTCTCATCTAATTGCTCTTGCTGCAGTAAAGCAAGCTCATTTTCTAGCTCTTGCTGGCCGGTTACAAAAGCTACCCATACCTCATTTGCATCTAAGGCCAGTCCTATAGGCTGCGACACAGCCAACGAGATTTCAGAAGCAATGTCAATTTGCTCCCGAATATCCTCCATTGTAGAGTCAACATTGCCGATGCTTCTAATAAACCAATTAATCATTGGGCTAATCTCACAATGCGCCATGTATGGATTTCATCGCTTCGGATCCTGCCTTCATCACTTGCATGACCTAAAAAAAGGACACCCCAATACCTCGAGATTGATGTGGGCATTTTCGATTGTCATCACCTGTGATTCCAAAGTTGTTATGGTTCCTGCGATTTTTTCTAACTCGGCCTCGAGCGAATGTTTTTTCTTCAAAGCAAGCATTGCAACTAGATAACGATCAGGACAAAGCCTCCACAATACCTCGCTTATTTTTTGTGGCATTATCTCTGGCAATTTCCAGTTCATTCTCGATCTTTTTATAGATGTATTTTTCCTTTTTTTCTAGCTCAACTATCATGTCCTTTAGCTTTGAAATGGCCTCTGTGGGGCTTGTGGAGCTTTGAGCACCCATGATGGTGCTGCTTCCGGTCAATGAAAACCGAGAGAAGAACCCAGAGAACATTTCAAATAAAATTGAAGCAAATTTTAATGTTTAATTTTGGCCAAAGGCAAGTGTGTAGATGATGAGTATCACCCGTATTGTCAATTGGGCATATAAAAAGCCAGCAAAGGGTTGCGCCCTCAATTTATTTGACAATCTATTGTTGCCCCAAAAGGGTCCAAGGGTTACACCACTGATAATTCAATTGTAAATTTTAATTTGTATTTTGTAATTTGACCCCTCCCCTAAAAAGTTTATTTCTCTGCGACTAATCAAATGGTTCTCATTAAAGAATTGTAAGGCCTCCGTTTTGTAACGATATAGCCGAATCCCGATGCCCCTCACTGTTGAGGAAGTACCGTTATTGATTCAGCTTAATGCAAATATAGTATCAAATAGCACAGCTGTATTCTGTGGCCGAAATGAGCAAGCAAGAGTCTAGTTCGGATTCTGGAATTCAAATTCTTATCAATGAACCTTACAACGACCAAGCACTGGGAAAGGGACAGTATACGCACAAGCTATATCACCTTGGCAGGTTCCATTTGTTTCGCTTACCCTGCAGTAAATGCCCAAGGATTCTCAGCGCGCTCGTTCCAGCGAACACGCTAATCATTGACGAGAAAGCATGGAATGCGTATCCGGATTGCATTACTGGTATGTGATTGCTTTGTTTAAGCGGTGAGAATTTTTCAACCCGTTCTTGAGAGAAAGGTTTTCCATCAAAATACAGACAAAACATGTGGCCAATGACGATGATCTTGAAAATGTACTGACGTTTCTTGTTATCTTCTCAACATTAGGTGCACAATTTGCCACCCGATTTGCTCAGCAAGCGCGAAATTGTCAGAATAGACATTGCAAATGATCCGATTGATGTAAAGGAAAATGGCTGTGAAACAAATCCTAAACTATTCTGTCCAAAAAAGGATCCGCTACGAGGACCCCTCAATGCAAACTGGATTCGCGATATGAAGGCTCAAAAGAAACCGTTTATGTGTTGCTACAAATTGGTTACAATTAAATTTAAAGTGTTCGGATTGGAATCGAAAATTGAGTCTTATATTTCCAAAGTACCTTATACTGATGCTTATGTCGCTAGTACGAGCAATCTCTCTTTTTGCGCTTTCATAGGAGCATTTTCTGCTCTTTTGATAGATGGTTTGGGCTGACGATGTCGGATATCAGAGCACTTGAAGATGAGGCCAAAAAGGATCTCGATCAGGTGGGCATTTTTCCCCTAATGGTGATTTAGCTGAAAACCGGAGCCTCTGTCAGTGCCGGTAGTCATGAACATGCAAACGAAGCTATCAATATCCATGGCATCAATGAAGACACCATTGTTGCAGATCAGGCTGTCTGCGAGCTTGGTAATGAAGATCCCGATAGGATCGAACTCTGACGGCCAAATAATTTTTATTCTTTTTTACATAAATGAAAAGAAATTTTGATTTCTTTGTCTTCATTTAACCTGGCATGCTGGTTGTATTTTTTTTCATAAAACATCCCGTCGTCTGAGGGGTAAGAATATAGCAAAATGGACGAGGAGACCGTTCCAAAAGATCCACTTGGAATCATAAATGGTGGGATGAATGTTGCAGACAGCTTTTGCTCTAGGATTTCACCAACATCCACATCAGCAGAGGTGTCAATGGGGGTTTTGGCAGAGCTAATTTGCATATTCTGATGCTCCCCCTTGACGCCTTGGATTCTTTGTGAAAGCAAGGCGATTAGCTTGGGAATGTCCTTGTGTTCGTTTCTCTGCCATAGCATGGAATATGCTTTTGCCAGGTTGTATCCTTTGGCTGAAGGGAAATCAGATTGAGATGGACACGTCAGGGAAAATGTAGAAATCCCCATGTTTTCCATTATCAAGCATAGCGACTCTGCCATTGAATGTCTATTTAGGGTTACTTCGTTTTGCGTAATAAGGGAAGCATTGGTTGCATTCGGAGTTCGGTGTACAATTTTGCAAACATCGAACGAATAGCTTTCCATGTCAAATTGGATTGCTATCAGATTAAATGAGTGGTATAATGAAGAGGAGAATGCAATTTGCACGGCATCTGAAAGGGGCTTTGGCTCTGATGCCAAAATCTTAACCAGAACCCCTCGACTGCAAATAGAGGGCTCATCGCCAGATGAGCCAGTAGAACAGCTGCTCTGAGCAGCACCGATCGTTCCAAGGGTATTTAGGGCCCTGCCGTTTGTCAAGAGAACAATTCTTTCTAAAACTTAACTCCTGCATACAATACTGAGCTTTGTGTTCAAGGCCTTCCAGGTGCCAAGCATATCGGAATCTTGGCCCCCAATAATGTCACAATTCGCCCAAGTGTAGAGTCGTTTGGTAGGCCTGTTGAATAGCTCTTCGCGATTAAATAGTGCCGATCTAGGGTCAGTACTTGTGTAGCAACGGTACATGGTGTTGCTGTTCGATGTTCCCTCAACGTGCACAAGAGCAATGCACATGTTCAACAAAAGTTTGAGAAAGTTTAATTATCGGCAGCGGCATCCGATTTTTGCAGCAATTTAATGTCAATTGGTAAAAATGGCCTCCCCCAATTTGGGAATGCATACCCCCATGCTGGAGATTTAGACTTGGCTCCAAAGCGAAAAGATGCCATGAATAACCTGGATCTTTCCCATATGGAGAAAGTGCTTTCGTCATTGAAAACAAGCTGGAAGCCCTTTCTTAATCAAAATGTATCAAATGTGCACGCCACTAACCGGAACGTAGTTTAATGCCTTTATCTCTGCCATGGAGATTGCAAATTCCCCATCGCAGTCGGCGAACAATGTTCAGGCCTACGAATCTTTGCATTTAGAGCTAGAAAGAGCCATGGACGTCGCTACCAATTCTTATCACAACGAGTTGCAGGCAATAGCGTCGAAATTTTCGTCCATCAGCAACAACGTGCTGGGTATTTTGCCATATGCTTTTCAGTGTAGACGCGCGATCCAAATTTTCTTCATACAAAAAAGACTTCCAAAAGTCTAAATGCTGTTTGGTGGGATCCCGCTTCGACCTCACTACGCTTTATATTTTGATGGAAGAAGCCAACTTGCGCATTTTGATTTTATCGCTCATGTACGCGTGCATTGTGTTTTTATGATGGCAGGAAAAACCTGGGGTCGGTCCCCAAAAAGATCGAAACGTGTTTGGAGCAAGAAAAATACATCGAAGCTTGCGATTTGCTACTTTTGTCGAAGAAAATCCTAAGCTCAAGCATCTTTTGTTCGATCCATGCGCTATCGCACATTTCTCATCTCATTTCGTACGAATATAAAAACGTATTTCCAAGCTTTTGCGCTGATAACATTTAGGGGTTGGAGGGCGTTCTTTGCTCTCGCCTGTACGACACGGTTTTTTTAAAAAACCCGTCGTCGTGCAAACGGATTGGATCCTTTTACACGTCGCTTATTGAAAACTATAGCTCCAGCTCACATTCAGACACATTTTCGCTTTTTGAAATTGTCGATGGTTTGTGCAAAATAGAAAGCATCTACAATGCCCTGAAGGTAACAACTACGTATTCGCCCTAAAACTGCCAGACCATAAAGAACGCATACAAACTGCAAATTGATGCATGTTTCTCCCTGTTTGAGGAATCGGGCAGAGGACATTATCCCATCAGTGATGAGGAATGGCCCCCTTTGCTTTCGCTAGAGAAAAACATGATATCAATTTTTGCGGATAGAGTTATATGGTCGTTGGCAAAGCTTCTGGCCATATTTGAATTGACAATCCTATTGATCATGCATTTGGAAAGGAAATATGAAATCAAGCAGGCGTCCATCGGCATATTCATTGGCTCCGTTCAGGGAATGATTCAGAAGGCAGTACGCCATTTTTGGATGTTTCCGTAACTGCTGTAGATCGTCGATAATTTGGCGCAAATCGGACCCATTTCAAAATCGCTGGAATCGCTGAATTTGGATGGTGTTCCCACGTGTTTGGATGTTATCAGCAACCCTCAGGCACAGATAGATGCAAACGATGTAAATGCTTCCATTCATTTGTTAGATGCTCAGATTCAGGCTAACAAACCTCTCCATCAACGATCCGTTTGACCTCAATCTTGATGCCATTTTGCATCAAAATGGCACCACGGTATACAATCGGGGGTCGATTGAAGCCAATGGCGCTATGCCAGATGTTTATTTAATTCCCGCGGACAAGCCCGTTGAGTCGATGTTTTTTAAAATGATCCCGTCTTCAAGAACAAGATCCCTGCTTTTTGCCTTTACATTCAGGTAGCGTTTATGCTCCATTGACGGCATTAGGTATTTTGTAAAGTTTGAGCAGATTTTGGCCTCCCTAGTCAAATAAACAAGTAAATCATAAGCAAGTAACCCATAAGCAAGTAACCCATAAGCAAGTAACCCATAAGCAAGTGGGCTTGCACTAAAATTTAATATTCTCAATTTATTCCGAAAAAAACTGGTTGATTGATGATGTCCACCTCCGCTTCCATGGGTCCTGTTGTCTCCCCATCCCAAGGTACTTGTTGTTGTTACAAAAATAGGGAACAATTTTGGCATTTTAGCCATGGAAATCTATTTTCCTTCTCTCTACGTTTCTCAGTCAGAGTTGGGTATCGGTTTTTGTGCATTATGTTTAGAGTGTCACGACAATGTTTCCCAGGGCAAATATACTAAGGGCTTGGGGCAAACAAACATGGCTGTTTGCGCGCCATGTGAAGATATTTGCTCGATTTCCCTCAATGCGGTCTCTCAATTGATGTCAAAATATAAAATTTCCTATCAATCCATTGGACGGCTAGAAGTTGGTACGGAAACATTAATTGACAAGTCCAAGTCCATCAAATCGGTCATCATGGACCTGTTTAACGGCAACGGTTGTTATGATGTTGAAGGTGTCGATGTAAAGAATGCTTGTTACGGCGGAGTTGCGGCCTTCTTTAATACCATTGCTTGGATGGAGAGCTCCTGTTGGGACGGTCGGCTTGGGCTCGTTGTCGCCGGAGATATAGCTGTATATGAACGAGGCCCGGCTCGCCCAACTGGCGGTGCTGGCGTGGTTGCCATTCTGGTGGGGCCAAACGCCCCGATCGTTTGTAACGGGGTCAGAGCCTCCCATATGAAGCATGCTTATGATTTCTTCAAACCGAATTTATCTACAGATTTTCCGATCGTAGATGGCCCTCTTTCTTTAAAATCGTATTTTGAAGCGCTTTCATCCTGCTACCGATTATTCCGCACAAAAAGAAACATCACAAGCAAGAGCCCGCTGGATGCGTACGATTTCTATCTTTTTCATTCTCCCTTTGGAAAATTGGTTCAAAAGGCACTGTCCAAATTGGTAATCGAGGATCGCTTAAATAATTCTAGTATTATGAAGACATTAACAGTATCAATGATACGCCGGATGTATGTGCTTTTCTTATCTTTAGGAAGCACTGAATTTTGATGACAAAACCCTGGAAAATGAGATGCTTGCAGCTAGCCAGGAGCTTTTTTTGCAAAAGACACAGCCTACACTTGCTTGCTCAAGAGAGTTGGGCAACATTTATTGCGGCGCCTTGTTTTCTGGGCTGATCTCTTTGATATGTAGCCAAGCTGGGGACTCGTTGGTTGGTTTATTGTCTTAACCTTAGATCGGCAAAAAGTGCCTATTATTTGCATATGGTTCTGGATACTGCTCCTCGATGTTTGAACTGAGAATTACTTCGTCTGTTGAGTACATTTCAAAGACCATCGCGTTGAGTGAGCGGCTCTCAGAAAGGACCAAAATATCGCCCATCCAATTTTCACTAGTAACTTGCATGTCTAACTTTATAGCTGCTCGATGATAAAGGGCATGCTGAAAATGCCAAGTTCAATTCTCTTGTTCCGAACAGAACAATCGTTTTAAGCGAAATCGATGCCAAGTGCAGAAGGATATACCAAGCTAAATCGGAAAAATAAATACGAGTTTATTGATTTGCACCAGAAAGCGGTGTCTGTACGGGTCTGGTGTGCTCCATTTGCAATGTAAACGTACGGAATAAAGCATAAGGGGATGTGGGGCTGGCTAAATTACACCGGCTTCTTCCTCGCCATTTATCACTATAGCATCTAGTAGGGAAAACGGTAGACGATGTTTCCTGGAAACCGGTATGGAGCACTTTTTGGAAAATTCGGGCATATAACCGGTCAATATAAGCGATGTGCGCCCAAGTATGAAAACACTCGATTTCAACTGGCGGCTGGCTAAATTGGTGTCTGCATTGTGTGAATGGCACACTTAAATTGGAGGCAAAGCCAAAGCCTCCGAAGGCTTGTTTTTTATTTTCAATAGCCGGTATGTCTTAATGGATGTCCAAAGCGTCTGTTTATCACTGTCTCCACAACTCTGGGCTCCCCGTACCCAATCCTGCTTCCAGCCGAGTCAACAATAGTGGGCACCACAAACTCCAGCCAAAATGCAGATGGCCATATGGCTAAGCTGCCAAAAGGACATTTAAAAGCCTCTCGAGTAGATTGAATAAGCTGAGCAGAGTGGGCGAAGAGGGCGCCATCAACGAAGAATGACTTTATTTAGAAAACACCGATACTGACACGCAACATATATTAAGCTTTGGCTGTGTATCTCATCATTGATGCATGGTTGGTTGAAGAATATCTTTTCATTAAACTGGTAGGAAAAGAGTATATTTTTATGGCCAAAAAATTAATTTATTTAAAATCGAGCTCGGATGATTAGAAAGGGCTGCTTTTTGTGGATTCACCCTAAAACATCGTTGCCTTTTTTAGTGCTCTCTTCTCGTTCGTCTTATTCCATCGACCCTGCGGTTGCAAATCCCGCCACTAAAGATTCCAAAACCGCAAAGGTATTATCCACAAAGAAAACACAAGATCCAAAAGCCTCGTCTAATGTCAAAAAAGAGCCGATTTCGAAAAAGGAGCGTGATCCTGCAAATGGAGCGTTTAGCTTATCATCTCAAGTAAGCGTAGAGGATAAAGCTGCTATCTTTAATGCCAGGACTGATCATTCGACTGCTGAACGAGGATTTGAAGTCCGATCTAGCCTTGAGGAGTTTAATTCTGCTTTCGGTATAGCAGCGCCGATAGAAAATCATCCGCAAAATCCACCACTCGTGCCTGAAGAGACCGATGTGACAAATGAAAAGAATGACAGCGCAAAGCCCACCTTGTCATCCATAATATCAACCAACTTTGCGCACGAAAATCACCAATTTAATAACGCCCCTCCAATTCCAAAGAGTATTTCCAAGTTTTTTCCGGTAACCAAGAAAGTTCCGAGGCCAAAGTCTGCACCATCCTGCTCCAGGGAAGATGCCTCGCCTAAAATGGCAGGATTTACCAGCAGCAATACGGAATACACCCAAGAGCCCGATAAAGGCACATCAAAGCCGACACCGATTTCTACCTCGTATAGCGGCATTACTCCCAATTCTGCCAAAAGCAATGACGGCGGCTCCAATTCAAACTTTTTTAATAACCAAAGGCATAGAGGCCTGAATTCGTCCCACCTTCAGGGCGGATTGGTTTCCATCGTCCCAAAAGACGCGCCGCTTTCAAGCCAAGACCATTTTTATTCATTGATTTCAAAAAATATCTCCGAAGATGTGTCTTTTTGCGAGCAAAAAGAAATCATATTCGATGAAAACAGCGCCTCCACACATCAAGAGGTCAACTTGAAAAAAATACAAGAAAGTGTTGCTCCATCCCTGGACGTGGCCAGGTTTGGCAATTTTTCTTCCTCTTCTTTCGAGAGATCCGAGGCCAGCATTGTCAAAAGCATTTCGTTTGCCTTTCCAGCGAATCAAGCTAGTGTGATTTCGCTCCTCAATTTATATGACCGGCAATTAGATTATAATGCCACGCGCGACCTCAAAATTGAGATTTTTCTGAAGACGCTTCGTTTGCTATTTTACCTGTACAAGCCCACCGTATTCTCGGCATCGACGATCTTTAATATTAGCAAGCTAAAATGTATTGCAGAAGAATCGTCCAACTGGAGGGATATATCGCTAGTTTTCCCTCTTGAGCGGATGTTGCCATCATCGAAATCGTTCCAAGATTCCAGGATAACTTTTCCAATCGAGGTGCATATTGCCGTCATGAGCATCTTGGACAAAATCAGGGCAAAGCTATTTGCGTACGAATATTACTTGGAGTTTCTGATGAAAGATCCTGTTCCCTGCTCAAATCCGATCTTGTTGCGAAATGTAATAAAGGCGCTGTCTAGCCACCAGTTTGCTTCCAAGTCTGTGTTTGACCATTTCCTTAGAAACGGCGGCATTCCAACACCGGACATCGTTGTGGATCTACTGGCAACCCCGAATTTGATTGATTCCGCATGCTTGTATGAATCGTATTTTGACCAGTATATTAAAATCCCCTATTTAGAGCAAAAAATCCTTCCAGAAGAAGCCAAGAAAATCGATGACCGGCAACTCCTGCAAGCAACAAAGTCGATGTTGGGGATGTATGTTCGAGGAGCAATGTCGTGTCCATCGTACAACCAAAACAAGATTTTTGCTCTTAAATGCTGGATCAAAAAGTATGCACCATCGGTAGCGTGCAGCCCAGACTTTCATATTGCTTGTAAAATAGTTCTCAAAGAGAAGCCACAGCAGGATCCAACCTTGATCTTGGATTAAATTGGTTAATTAAATAAAATTTAAGTTATTTTTTTATGAAAAGCTGCAAATTGGAACAAAAGACTCCCGAATGCCACACGTTGTTCGTAAGGAACAGAGATCTGGGAGTGGTCTGTAATTTGCTGCCTCCTGTGTTTCAGAAGAGGGAGACCGCTTACTATGTGGTTGCCTGCACCGGGCCTTCGTTTCACATTTATGACGTCGAAAAATTGGATCTGCTGTTCCAATT
>NW_013546135.1:0-20540 GCF_000760515.2 Mitosporidium daphniae
TTAATGAAGAAATTTGCATATACTCATTTTTAAATAAAAGAAAAGATAGCAGTTCAGCCCTAAGGCGAAGATCCCATACAATCAGACGGCCATCGTTGCTTCCACCAATTAAAAACTGTCCGGATGGATGAAAACAAATACATTCAATTTCGGCGCAAAATGTAAGCTTTTTATGCAAAGGGAGTTCAGAAGTCCAATTCAAATGATAATCTACTTTCTAAAGCGGTGAAAAACAGAAAAAACCTCTGGAATTCCACTATGTAAATTCATTTAGAAGAAAGGATAAAATTGGGAAATTTATTAATTTAATCGAATAAAATGGGAAATTGTGACCGTCTGCTGTATTTGAGACGGCACAGAGTATACCGCTGGTATTTGCGAGGACGTTTGATATTCAACATTGGGGAAAAATGCTGGAATTGTTAGTGTCGATGTAGACAGAGAAATAGATTGCACTGCATATTGAACAGCAATCTTTGTGAACAGAGGTGGATTGTTATTCTTGGCATCTAAATTCGGGGTATGTGTCACTGTTACGGTAGGATATACGGTACTTACATCCGTAATGCTAACTGTCGCTGTTTTTATATCTTTAACAGGGCATTGTTGCAGGCTCGTAAAAATTCCAAAAGTAAGGTGCTTAGTGCAAGTGGCCGCTGGATTTCCAGAGGGAAATGATAGTTCATTAGAAATTAAATATACAGTTTTTTGCGAAACAGAAACGGAAAGCTGTGCTAGAAACAAAAGAAATAATACGGGACTCAAGTAAAACATTGCAGAAATCATTAAGCATCGATCGGTAAAATTATGTCAAAAGAATCTGAAGCATAAATTCCGATTAGAACCAATGAGTTTTTTTCTTAAATTTTATTCGCGTTGTACTTGCCGAAAACCTTGGTGGCATCGAAAATAAAATTTTGTCCACTTAGCTGGCGGGATTTAATTCACGATTGTTTGAATTTTCCAAGATACCAACGCAAGTTGATGGCTGAGGCGTATTATAGGGGCCCTTGGCCCTAAATATAATTTTAATGTTTAGGGTTAAAGGCCATCCATAACATACTTCAATTAGCAGTGTTTTCAGAACTACCCGTTGATTAATACTTTTCTTCAATTTATAAGGCAGGCTCAGACCTAACCAATAAGACTAACTATTCCTAAAATTTCGTCAATCTTATTTCTTTCTCGTGACATTCGTGTGGTCTCTCCAGAGGCTGTAAGAACCTCTTTCAGTTTCAATAATTACCTGGCCATAGAAATTTTTTTCTCATCCGTTTGATCCATTATAAGGCTCGCCTAATGGCGCTGATGATGATGGTGATTGGCTTAATAGTCTTTGATGGGGCTTAAGAGAATTTAATTAATTTTTGCACGCATAATTTAATTGTCAATGGGCATTGGGTAAAGTTAGTTGGGGCTAGGTAAATTTTTCATTTTTTAATTTAATGCAGGATACCACTTTTGATCATTTCACCCTTTCCTCCGACTACTCTCTCGATACCTCGAAGTACAAATTCGGAAATATTGATGGATTCATGAAGCAAAGCAGTTCTGTTGATGATGCTGAATTTATGAAGAAAAGTGGTGCAGCTGATGATACTGGATTTATGCACGAAGTGTCTGGTTCTAATTTTCATGATCCTCACCCGCAAGCAAGAAATGGTAATATTTTTTTTGAGAATACCAACGAAGAGCATAGAGATACAAATATATTTGAGCCTTCAAATCCAACCATTACAGAATTAAAAACCGAAATATCATGTATGGCCAAGATTTTCTCATGTTAGATCTTAAAAATGAAAATTCTCGCTTGCGAGAGACAAATACTGCCTGGATGAACTTCAGAAACCAGGCACTTAAGTTGGGCCGAGGTTTCCCATCCGATGGAAACTCGCTCCTTCAACAAAATATACCCAACGAGAATCCCAATTCAAATGTAAGACAGACTTCATTTCTTATGACAGGATTCCACAAAACCCGACAAGCCAAAAGAAACACAATCTCAAGATGTAGAGTTTCTCCAAAAAAAGATATTTGAGCTAACTGAATCAGAAAACAAGATCAAAGGGCAATTATTAGCGGCTCATGAAATTTCGGCCAGACTTAGAATCAAAGTAGAGCAAACCATGACTAGATGTGAGCTTTCTCAAGTTAGCTATACACGAATGAAGGAATGCTATGATGATCTTCTTGCCCAGCATCAGCAGCTTTCAAAAAAAATCGATTTAACCAACGAAACCGAAATGTCTACTCAAACGTTGATATCGACATTAAAAAACGAATTGGAAATATCACAAAGTCAACTCTCTGAAGCGATAAAGTCACTAAATGATAGCAAAGAAGAAATTGAGTTTTGGGTAGCCGAGTGCCAAAAGTTCAAAAGAGATTATCTGTATTATAGAATGGCTGCTGACAATAATGCAAAAAAAATAGAACAAGTGTTAATATTATTACGCGATAAAGAAGCCGATTTTAAAGCCCTAGAAGAGGAACACGTTGTATTGTTAAAAAAAATTGGCTCCAAATAAATCTCAAATAAATTCTAAAAATAGCAGGAAAGACGCGGAGATGTGAATATACATATTAATATTAATATAAAGTTTATGAGGGAAGGTATGCTCCCATAGCTCAGTTGGTTAGAGCGTGGTGCTAATAACGCCAAGGCCGCTGGTTCGACCCCAGCTGGGAGCATTCCTTTTTGCCAAAAATTAAATTTTATTTTTGACCAGCACAGTACGTTGAGGGGTTTCCCCTTTTGATTACAACATGGCTGCTATAGTTCGTGAAATTTAAATTTTACCTTTTCAATTGTCGTGCAAGTCCCTGCTAACTCATTGATTGATAAAAATGACCCTGCATTGTAAATTTTAATAAACCATTATTTTTGCTAGTTTGCAATTTTCCTTCTTTAATAGTTTCATCAACTCTTTCTGATGGCATCCCAAGCAGCTCCATTTTATTCGCAATCTGTTTCCGGATTGTGTGAGATATTTAACGTAAATGTTAACAAGGGTCTTTCTTCGGATCAGGTCTCTTCCGCTAGAAAAACGTCTGGGTATAATGAGATTGAAGAGCCGCCAACAAGATCTATGTTCCTTCGATTTTTGGATCAATTTAATGACAATTTGGCATTTATTTTACTCGCAGCAGCGGTGATATCCTTTTTCTTGTCTCTTTTTGATGAAGATATCTCACAGCTATCCTGGTCTTCCCTCTGGTCTTTTGTTGAGCCCATGGTTATTTTATTGATCTTGATTGCCAATGCCTTTGTCGGATTGATACAAGAAAGCAATGCCGATGCTGCAATAAAAGCACTAAAGACCTACTCCCCATCTGAATGCAATGTTCTTAGAAATGGAGAGCTCTCTCGAATTTTGGCACGTGAGCTCCTGCCTGGCGATATCGTCAAACTCTCCATCGGCGATAGGGTTCCAGCTGATTGCAGGATCGTAAAAATACATTCTGCCTGTGGATTAAAGGTTGATCAATCATTATTAACGGGCGAATCAAACAGCGTCAGTAAGATTTCGGATGTGATACACGCGGCATCGTCAACCAGTAGGCTAATACTCCAGGATCAAACTAATATGCTCTTTTCTGGAACGCTAATTACACTTGGCCATTGCTTGACCATTGTCGTTGCAATAGGAAATTCCACTGAAATCGGCATTATCGCTAAATCGATATCTGGTGCAAATGGCCAATCCAAAGAAAATAATTCCGAAGACTGTGATTCCTCTCCACTTAAAAAGCGGCTTGATGCCTTTGGCGACGATTTGGCGAAAGCAATTACAGCGCTTTGTATTTTTGTCTGGTTGATCAACATTCCTCACTTCAAGGATGAAGCATTGGGTTCCAACTGGATCAGAGGTGCCCTGTACTATTTCAAAATGGCGGTAGCCCTTGCGGTTGCGGCTATTCCAGAAGGTCTTTCTGTTATTATTACCACATGTTTGGCTCTTGGAACTCGCAGGATGGCTTACCAAAATGCAATCGTTCGCTCATTGACCTCCGTTGAAACAATCGGGTGCACTACTATCATTTGCTCCGACAAAACAGGAACTCTTACCACTAATTCCATGAGTGCTAGGGTGATCGTAACAAATTCCGCAAAATTGCCCTTTACTTGTGAAACCATTGTGACGGGAACAAGCTACGATCCACGTGATGGTTCGATTGCCATTCCTGATGAAAAAAGAAAGCTCTTCCAAGAGCTGCAGTCTTGTCTTTTCAGATGCACTGAAGCGTCTGTTAATAACAAAGCAGGAAAGACAATTGCTATGGGAGAGCCTACAGAAATTTCACTAGTAACTCTTTCAAAAAAGATTTCGTTGATTTTGGGCTCCTCAGCTGACGACCCTTTGGAGGCAAAATCGTTGACAACTCTTGATTTTGACAGATGCAGGAAGTCCTCTAGTATCCTCTGGCATGTTAAGGACCAATATATTTTATATGCCAAAGGTGCTCCTGAAAATATTCTTTCTCGGTGCTCTTTCGTGATGTATGAAGATGGCACGACAAATCAACTGAGTGAAGAGCAACGAAGCCATATTATCCAAAGCGCCTTTACCTTGGCCAATAAGGATGCCCTCAGGATCCTTGCAATTGCAAAAARGATACTTCCAAATGGACCCCCGAAGGAGCTTGAAAATTCGAATCAGCTCTCAAAAGTGGAGTCAGAGATGATATTTCTTGGACTTGTCGGTATTGAAGATCCTCCACGCCCGGAAGTTGCTAATGCTATCAAGGAGTGTAATACCGCAGGGATCCGTGTTGTCATGATAACTGGGGATTCGAAAGCCACAGCCGAATCTTTGGCAAAGAAAATTAACCTTATCGCTTCCAGCGATTTCGATGGCGATGGAGAGTTCATCGATATGCCCGAAAAAAGCATCTCACTTACCGGTTGCGAAATAGATTGTTTGACCGACGATCAGCTAGCAAAAGCATGCAAGAGTGCAAAAATATTTTCCAGAACAGACCCATCTCATAAACTACGTTTGGTTGAGGCATTTCGTCGCTCGGGCCATATTGTCGCAATGACCGGCGATGGTGTCAACGATGCTCCAGCTTTGAAAAGAGCTCATATTGGTATTGCCATGGGAAGCGGATCTGACGTGGCCAAGGAGGCTTCTGATCTTGTGTTGGCGGATGGAAATTTTTCTACCATCACCAAAGCCGTTGCAGAAGGCAGGGCTATCTTTGAAAATACGCAACAATTCATCCGATATTTAATCTCCTCAAATATTGGGGAGGTTGTCTCGCTTTTGTTAGGCACATTGGTAGGTGTGCCAGAGGTCCTTGCCCCCGTCCAACTATTGTGGGTCAATCTGGTTACCGATGGCCTTCCAGCTACGGCTTTGTCGTTTAACCCACCCGATCCATTTTGCATGAATCGACCTCCTCGCCTAGCCACCGCTCCTCTTGTGGATGGATGGAGGTTTTTTAGATATTTGACTATTGGAATGTATGTAGGAATAGCCACCATAACCGGATATTTCCTTGCATTATCGGCGGACCTTGCGTCGCCTTTCCTTCCGTCCACGATGGCCCTTTCTGTTTTGGTGGTCATTGAAATGTTTAATGCCCTCAATAGCGTTTCTGAATGCGAAAGTTTGGCGTCCGTATATCCCTGGAGCAATCCCTGGTTGATTGGTGCCATTATGCTCTCGTTGTTACTTCATTTTGCAATTCTTCATATCCCCGTTCTTGCAATGATATTTAAAGTTACCCCGCTTTCACAATGGCAATGGCTTCAAGTCGTTTCGCTATCGCTCCCTGTGGTCCTTTTAGATGAAATCCTTAAGGCACTTACACGAGCAAGCACAAATGCGAAGCTCGGTAATGATGTCGTTTTAAGTAGCCATCGGGATGATGAAAGTGCCCCGCTTCTCACGATCCAATAAACCTTTTGTACCAGCTTTATTAATAATTAGTCCGCTATCATGGTTCCAAATACATGATCCCAAAACGAGGACGAGACTCCAAAACCTTTGCCTGGACTACGGTAATGGTGCCCATTGTGCTTTTTCCTTAAAGGCTCCTGTGGCCCCATCACCTTTGAAAGCGTATAATTTTCATGATAATGGTGGAGATGATAATGTGTCAGATCATACCAAACATATCCAACGAGAAGCCCAGAATATATGAACATCCGGATTGGCAAATTAGAGGTAAAGATTCTCAGAACCCCCCAAATAAACGACCCCAGAATTAGCGTCATCAACGGAGGCATCACTAGGCGGTAGGGGTCCATTGGCATAAAATGATGAATGCCATGCAGAAAGAAATGAGCGAGCAGGAAAATTTTGTTATCTGGAAAGAACGGGGTATTGTCGATATGAAATAAGAACCGATGGACCATATATTCTACAAAGCTCCAAAGAAAAAGCCCGAAAAAAGAAAATCCAAGGTTTATAATGAAAGAACCAGAGGAGGAAATGCTTTGTCCGATCGTAAATAGCGCAATTGCCGCGGGTATCCAAATCAGTGGAATTACCCACCAGGCAGTCTTTGACAGGCTTTCCAATAAATCGCTTTCAAATAAACGAGCAGAATGATGCAGAAATTGAGGGGTATGAATTCCATTCAAATAATCGGCCTTTGAAAATTTGGATTCTTTAGATAACAATTGCCAAACCAAGGGGCGTGAAAGATCCAAAAAAGCATTTTGAGTTTCGTGTTGATCACCATCAGTACGACTACCGCGATCACCGTTAGAAGCCGAGCGTTTTTTCATTCCCTCCAACAGCCTGTAGGCAAGCGCCGAATGCACATGAACTGATTTATCACACATGAGTTCAGATATCTCAGAACCTTCTTCTAGAATTTTTAAAATATCCGAGCCACCAGGATGGTCACTAATGAATGGACCAATATCATGGGGCACGCCCTTGAAGAGAAGAATAAACGAGTTGGGCTTCACCTCCTCATATGGCATTACCGGCGTCTTGCATGCCTCCATTGATGCAAAAGCAGCTGGACAGGTAACTGCTTCGATGGGATCGGAAGTATTATTTGTATCAATCATTCATAAACTTGAATAGAAACGGAAGAGTTAAGGTAAAGTATACTCTACTTGATGTATCAAAACTAAACAAACCCACCCAATCGCCATTGCTGGCAAAAATCTTCGTGGCCAATTGAAATTTTATAAAATTTTGTAAATGGCGGACAATTTTACAAATCTGTAGAAAGGAAACCTGGAAAATTGTACTACAACCTTGTAGAAAGAAAAACAGCAAAAGAGAGCGAACCAATTTTATACAATTTACAGAATTTACGMATTTAAAATATCATCGACTGCGAATGAAACCCGAGCCGCCTCAAGATGGCCAAAATGAGCCGGGCTGCAAGAACGAGGAGGGACTGCAATATTTAAATTTGATTCGAACTATCATCAATAGCGGAGATAAACGCCCAGATCGAACTGGTACTGGGACATTGAGTATTTTTGGCGCCCAAATGAGATTTTCTCTTCGAAATAACTCGTATCCTCTTTTGACGACAAAAGCAGTTTTCCTCAAAGGGATTATTGGCGAGCTGTTGTGGTTCATTCGTGGCCGTACTTGCAGCAAAGAGCTTTCTGATCAAGGAATACGCATTTGGGACGGCCATGGAACAAAAGCTTATCTCGAATCCAGAGGGCTTCCCTATGAAGAGACCGATCTTGGTCCAATCTACGGGTTTCAGTGGCGCCATTTTGGAGCCGAATACACTAGCAAAGAAGCTAGCTATGATGGTCTTGGTGTTGATCAGCTTGCAAATCTTGTTGAGGGAATCAAAAAGAATCCATATGACCGACGGCATTTAATGAGCGCATGGAATCCAGTTGGTATCAAATACTGCTCTTAATGTAATAGATTTGGATCGAATGGCGCTTCCGCCCTGCCACGTTTTGTGCCAGTTTTATGTTTCTTCCAAAGGTGAGCTCTCCTGTATTTACTATCAACGCTCGTGTGATTTTGGACTTGGAGTTCCATTCAATATTGCGTCCTATTCGCTATTGACAATTATGATGGCGCATGTGACAGGGTACACTCCTGGCGATGTTGTCAGCTCCATGGGCGATGTCCATGTTTACTGCGATCATATTGAAGGGCTATCTGTCCAATTGGAGCGATCTCCTCGCCCATTTCCAAAGCTCATCATTAAGGACGGCATTAAAAGGTCCAGACTGGTAAGGAAATATGTACGACATGACGTGTTAGGAGGATTTTGAGATTTCCGACTTTGAGCTTATTGGGTATAACCCGCACCCAAAGATTCAGCTTCACATGTCCGTTTAAAGCGATGCACCATTGAGCAATAAAGGCGTCAAAAAGGCCGTGTATATTCCCGAGCGTTTTCAATTAAACTTTACTTGGTAAAAGTCCGTAAATCTAATATGGTACAGCTACTCCAGCCCATTTTTCATTTCATTCATCTAATGGGGGAATGGTGGAAAGAAAGGCTTTGGTGATTTGTAGCTGCTTTTCAATGCCCTTGTCGCGCTCCGATAGACTCGATCTAGAAGACCTCGACTGGGTTTGGAGTGACAATCTAGGCAACATAGCATCCCCCCTATTGAGGGACATGTTTTCGAGCTCTGATTGGATGATATCTTTTGCTCTTTCAATACGAGAAATGGAATGCGGCAATTGCTATAGTTATCAAACATAAGGAAACCTCGGATAGGTCAAGCAATTTTTTTTGGCTATCCAGAAAAAGTAAATGCACGTCATTTGGCCATGTTTCAACATAGGGCCCTTGAAAATCTTCCCCATCTATCTCGCAAAATATCTCTTCGGAGGCAATCGAATTTTCAAACAAAAGAGTTTCGGCATCTGCCAGCGAGGTGGCTAAGCTTCTCACCTTTTCCGGTGCTTCTTTTCGCAGCTCAATCAATTTCTTTATGTTCCTTAAATACCTCTCCTGCTCTTTGACTAGATCATCTCGCAAGTTTATGTCAAAGGGCTCAAAATCTAAATGTCAAAAATTGCACCCTACTTTTACAAACAGACTCGCTGGCATTTTCTTTTAGAATTGCATCATAGTCAACGCCATTAACTTGGATGTTCGGTGCAATTTGCGTTTTTAGGATCTCGTTGATCCGCTACAAGTTATGGCCCCTGGAAAGATTACCGATGTGACTTTTGAGCCAAGATGGGCCACCTGCTCTGGATGGCTTTTGGCTGAAATTCCAAGTCCATCGAGAATTTCAAGTAATTTTTGCGATGAATACTGATTGATGTTGTCAAAAATGAATTTGACGTCGGGCAGTGTTTCTATTTGGATTTTCGAAAATGGCGAGCTGTTCATTAAAATACAGCACAAATAAATTTAATTAAATTAAATTAAACTATTGAGCCATAAAATTGGACAAAAAGCCTTGGACAGCCTTTTTAACTTTGGCATCTGGGTGCGACTAACGAATAAGAAATTTTGGTCTTACCTTTGAAAGGAATGAAAAAAGCGGGGTCGGAGAATACTCCACAGCATTGCAATTATCCGGATCATCAAGAATAGGGTCAAAGTCACTTCCTATCGTATTTATGCAAAGAACCTCTCCAGAGGATGTTGAGGATGGCGAAAACAGCATCTTGAATATGGCAGGGKATGCCTTGCCAATTGAAGATAAATTATCGAGCAGAAATGTCACAGTTTCTGGTGCGATTTTCGCCATGCAGATCCACACCAATCTTTGGGCAAATGAGGCAACCCGAGAATTAGGAAGGTTGCTCTGTCGAGAAAATAACTCTGTAATTGTTGCTTGTAGCAATGTTCTTTGGCTTGGCGTTAGCGAAAAGAGGTCTGCATCTTTGCATGTAAATGTTGGTTTCCATTCAGAAAAGATGTTTTTTGGAGCAGGCCGGTTTTTTCCTTTAGCAGACGAGCCTCCCATTGAAGGTGTGTAGCAGGGATGAAGAGAAAAATCAAAAAGAACATGTGCGAATGCAAGACGCAGGAACTTGTAAAAAAGATGGTAATAAAAAGCCAGGTCAAATTGAATGGATTTCTGGTGCGAGGCAATGGTAAACACCGCAACCAAGTAATGACAAACATCCCAGTGGACCTCCATTTTCGATGCGCAAACAAAATCCTCCCCAAACGGTTTCAACGAGGAAATTAGATCCGAAAAATAGATCGAATCGATGAGAAAAGAAAACTTTGTCAATCCCCTGCACACGCCCGCAATCAACGGTAAACGGTGACAGCCAACTGGGGGGCATTTTTTTAAAATCCCGATGTATATTTTGAATAAAAAAACCATATTGTCTTGATGCGCCCTGTTCTTCCTCTCGACACTAATGACGGCCTCGTTTTCTTCCAGCTCTTTCCTCCACTTGATTTGCTCCTTTAGATTCTACAAAGAGGTTATAAATCATGAATACCTTTTTCCCCAACTTTGAGAGATGAGGGGTTTGCTTTTTCTTTTCCGTCAGTGAGGTTTTGGCTTTAGCATTTGAATGGGTTCTTGCAGATGCTTGCAAATTTTGTTCTTTGATTTTTAACAGAGCCTCCAATAGCTACAAAGGTAAAGATGATCCAAACAATTACCATGGGATGGACGATGTATGAGTTTTTCTGAGCTGCGTGAGATGCACTTTCCAGTATGCTAGCCGTTTTGAACCCTATATCATCGGTGGCAAAAACTTCTTTGATGGTAGAGCCAATTAGCTCTGTTAATTTTTTTGTTTCCATTCTGGACGGAATGGCCAGATATTTGCAAACGGCAGACGTCACTCGCTGGCTAAAGTTGAAATGCAAGGCAACTTTCAGCAACTCAAGCAAGCACTTGATGGAAAGCATGCAAATCTTTTCGGAAATACCTGCAGAATTGGGCTTTAAAAGCAACTCGGACCCGTGAGTAAGGACATTAATGTACTTTTGATAGTACAGCAACAATGAACATTCATAGTCCCGCTGTTGGGCAACGTCTCTTGAAACCTAAACAGTAAGCCCAAGTGATCAACCTTTGTCTTTCGCTCTAGCGCACTTAATTCTCTTATGAGATACGATGGAATTATGTCACAAAAAACAGTAAGAATGCTGACGATTACCAATTTGAAGGCGGCAACCGTCTGTTCATCTTGGCTTGACAAGGAGAGAAACAATAAAGCATTGGCATATTCAACAAGCGTCTTCAAATTTAATATCTTTTCTTGGGGCTTTTCGATTATCGCAAGAGCTAGCTCGCCAATGATTTTCTTCCTTTCCTCTTCAGCCGATGCGATCAGAGCATTACACCGCTCCGCCAATATTGCATCGTGGGTTTGTTTTTTTGCAGACACTTTCTTTTCCAAATTGTCCTGAAAATGTGCAGGTTCGATTTGATGCCCATTCACGCTTTCTAGCTTGGCTCTTTTTTGTATTTGCCAAAGAGGGCCGTGACGAATGGGCAAAACGGAAGGCATTATTTAAATTTTTTAAAAATTCATTTTCATTTAAAGGTCTCCTCGAGGAATTTAATTTCCTTGTTTAAGGTGTCGATATCAATGATAGACTTTTCCTTAATTTTCATTATTTGGCTGTTGAGAGGGCCAAATGACGATTGATATTGATCACAAAGTTTTGAAACCTCGGATAAAACAACACTAAGCTGATTGGGGAGCCATTTTATGATAGGCGAGCCTCCAGTTGCGACGGGATGCTTTGAGTAGGATAAGATATAGGCCTTTGTAAAATGCCAGTGTCTCCATCTAAATTCTCTCAAAAAGTCCATCAAAGTTATTGCAAGTGCTGCACTTTCTTCGGATTTCATACATCTCTCTATCAGGCCCTCAGAACGTGATTTGACCAGTTTCAAGTATTTTTCGTGAAGAATGGGCCTGTATGTCCGAAATTCGGATAGGATTTGAGTCAGGGGATTATCGGGCATCTTATTGGTTATTTCTAAAAGGTTGTCTAAAAGCGGGACCATAGAGTCATTGGCTCCACTTTCTCCGCGAAAAAACAAGGGATCAGAGGAAACCCCTTCATAGACAACACCATTCGGAAACATGGGCTAATCGGACGTTAAAGCAATCAAGTTTACCTGATTTTTAATGCCCATGATAAAGGTCCTAAAAGAGGCATAGCCCTCAGGCGAGCTTCTAGACCACATTTTTTGCATGGAGTCATTGATGGCTCTAAAACAAGTTGTCATTTTCGATAGTCCAGCAACAAGAGACATGTCATCTTGTGCACAGAGTATATCTTCAGTTGCGGCGATCAATTTTGCAGAATGAGAAACCATATCCACATGGACAAGTACAAATCCAGCCTCATCTTTGGATCCCTCAAAGCTTCTTATCAAAGAAAGATTATCAAAGGAAATCTCCTTCGTGGCGTCAATTCTTTTGTAGTTATATAGCCTAAAATTAAGCATCAAAAAGAATTCATTTACGCATATGAAAGCGCATATTCCATAAAGGGCTTTGCGTTTAGCTTTTCAGCCAACATGGAAAAGGGAAGTGCAATCGATTTTGGAAGGATATTTCTTCCCATTCCATATGAGCATGAGCTCGGATCTTTCATGTGGCGCAAGTGACATGGTTCCAAAAGGTAAGCACTTGCTAGAAACGAATAATCGCGAAATAATGCTATGACAAGTTGAGTGCAAGCAAGACATACCGTGTAATAACCGGCAGTCAACGACCTGTTTGACTTGCTCAGAGAGGTCCGGAAAGTCTCCATTATCGATGAGGCCCCCCAACCTCCCGGTCKCCAATAATCCAGGGGTCGATTTCTTGGTCATAATGGGCATATCTTGTAAAAGATCTTCTAAGCACTTAAATTCGGCTGGCAACACGTCCAGAGGGTCCTAAAATATGAAACACACGCTCTACATACATTTAAGGGAAGAAATCCAGTAACATCGTTAGGAATGAATTGAAGGCCAGTGCCTGTGCTCTCAAATTGCTCCTGTGAGGCGATAAGAGGAAGTGGTCCAATGTAAGCGCTGTACGGCATTGATTAAAAACAGCCTTTTTGACCAATAAAGCTGATCATAATACATTATCTGCAATTAAGTTAAATTGAATCAACTTGGGCCAAGCCCGTGGATGCCAATTAAAAAATTTAAAAATGGAAATTATTTAATTTGAAGGTGGTGTGTCTTTTCAACAATGCCCACATTGTCCCGTGGAATGGAAGTTGATGGTTTTAAGCGGGGACATCAGAATATTAAATGCATTTTCTCGGATTTAATGCGCATGAAAACGAATTTACACAATTTTTTTCTTCCTCCAAATATATTGCAGGAGGTGCCCTCAACTTTGCCAAAACCAGCTTCCAGAGTTGATAAAATTGCTTCTGAATTAATTGATTGCTGCCCTTTTTGCGATTACAGCAGGTATGAGAGCTTTTTGGGATATTCTGAATTTTCTGAGCCCTGCATAAAACCATTGGAATGCAGTTTTGATCCGATCACTGGAATTTCTGTGGTGCCCCCTTTTTGCCTGCCCTTTTCTTTGAATCCGAATGATGGGGGTTTTATCGATAACTACATTTACAAACACGCCCTTCTTAACCTATTATCCTATTCGATTAATTGTACAGACTGCAGTCAAGTTTTTCACATTGAATGCGCGAGAAGAAATTCATCCACCAATGCTGTTATCCCTTTAATTTATTCTCGCGATAGAGACAATAAAGGCAATAGGGAGCCTTTTGAACTAGTGTTTCCAAACGCAATTATTTGTCTTCGAACGCAGCAATGTTTTGATTGTCTTTTTTCAGGGTCCAATGATATCCAAAAAACCGCAGTCGCAAGCTCAGTAGAAAAACCAGCCAACAATTTACAAGAGAAATGCAGTAGATGCTGGAGAGACTTTCAATTATCACATTTAGTTGCTGTTCAGGCCCGCCTACTTTATGTAAACAAGAATATTAAGGAAAATCAATCTTATTCTGAGCTGATTTGTTCATCGTGTCTGGAATGTTCCCATTGCTTATCTTCTGGGGATGATGATCCATACTGCTCTACATCTATACTTGGATTGCCAAAGAAGCAACAGTCTCTTCCTTGGGTTGTATTTTGGATATATTCAGCCCCGCCTCTTTCCTTGCTATTTTGTGGAGGATGCGCATCAGCGATGGATGCCAAGGAATATTGTCCAATTTGCTTTCAATTGTACGACAGAGACAATTTTTCCATACCAATGGCTAAGTGTGACGACTGTAATAGGTGGATCCATGTTGGATGTGATCCATCCATCGATCTTTCTTGGTATGCTTCTGCTTCAAATGGAAATGGGGCTCTTCAATATACTTGTCCCTGTTGTGTACGGGGAAAATCGGTATGCCTTTCAAACGAAAATAAAAGTGAAATATCCTCAACACTGCCAAATCATTCATGTTCCTTCTATTCGTCTGGTACTTGGATTTTAAGCCATGGGGTAGTTCCTTATTCCCCAACCCCTCATATTCCAGGCAAGTGGATTAAAAGCTTGGAAAGTGGAAAATGGCCCGTTGAACTTGTAGTGGCCAGATTCGTTCCTTCCTTTAGGAGTCTTGGGAAAAAAACTCTTCTTCTCATAAAGGTTCTTCGCGGTTGGGAACCCGCAGGACAATCTCCAAGGCTTGAAATCCGATTCTTGGATCACACTGAAAATGGTTCTCCGTGCGCTTTTAAATTAGACAGCCTCAATGATTGGAAATCTTTATACATCGATTTATGGCTCACATGGGTGGGATATTGCTCGCCATTTTCTAGAATACACTGTTTAAGCTTTATCCTTGGCGAATCTGTCCTTCAATGTTTGAGGTCTGCTAGCTTCATTTCTTGTAACACCCCATCATCTTCAAAGTGTACCAGAGCAATTCCTGGCATTAAACGCAAAAACAATCTTGGCTTTGGTCAATTAAGGCACGCTGTCAATGGCACGTGCAACAATGAAATGGTTTCATCGATCAGCCTCAATTATTTCGACCGCAACTATAGCTCGGTAAATTCCCTCTCTATTCACCGATCATCCATTCAAGGATTAGGTGTTTACGCTAAGGTATCGATCGAAGCAAATGTCCCGCTTCTTCCCTATTATGGTGTCATAGTTGGCCCTCATTTAGCAGAGAACCTGGAGTCTCTGTATGAATCCCTTGGTCTTGGATGTTATTTTTTCAAAATTTCGTCAACGCTAATTATTGATGCCACACTTGGAGGCTCTTCTGCCCGATTTGTGAACCATTCCTGTGATCCGAACTGCGTAACTAAATCTATTTGTTCTGCAAAGGCTTCCTTTTCATATAAGCTAAAAAAAGGCGGCATTACCTGCACCAACAGTTGCAGGCCGTCTTGTTCGATTGTCGTTATTTATTCAAAGCGAGATATAAATCCAGGCGAGGAGCTAACTTATGACTACATGTTTAAATTGGAAGGGGACCATTCACTGCGTATTCCTTGTGGATGTAGATCACCAAAATGTAGAGGCTTTATGAACTGATTTTCTGTGTATAGATGTAGATCCATTAGTTCCAGCGAGACTTTCCTTTTCTTCTCAAAAATAAACGTAAACCTATTTAGGTGAAAATAATTTCGTCATCGGCGAAAACGAAGCTTAAAAGGCTGCCTTATGTTTGTTTGTAAGAGTGGATATGTGCTGATGTTCCTTGAACACTACTATTTGTCGCTTTAATAATTAATTTGAGCGATTATGCTGTTTTATTGTTGTTTTAATTGGTCGAAACTTTTTTTAATTTAGCGACCCCATCTATGATGTTAGTCGATCCAAAGAAAGGCTATATTTTCTATGGAACAGGAATATTGTTGCTCTTGCTGGCAGGAATCATTTTCTATGCAGTTAATTTAAGCGGATCACTAGCCATTTCGAAACATTCATCTCCTACCACCGATATTAGCCAAGTTGCAGAGCTTATTCCCATTCCAGAGCAAAAAAAGCATGGTATAAAAATAGCAAATATGGTGAACCCCATGCTGAAAACCTTGGGTAAAAGGAGAGAAGAACCTTTCTTTGATAATGGCATTAACATTTTGGGCAAGATTTTTGTTGCCTTTAGTCTTATATTAAGCATTGGTATGCTTTCATCTTATCTGTTCCTTGCGATTTACAAGCCGCCCCCGCCCCCACCTCCACGTCACTTTCCAAGAGTCACCACTATCTTTAGGGGCATTTTCTTATTAATACGTGTGTCCTTCAGAAGGATACTAAGATACATAAGGATAAATCCCTTTCTCTCCATTGTTTATATGGCGTTCATCTTTGGCCTTTATATGTCATGGTCATTTGTCTTTTCGATATGTTATTATTTCGCGGGTTTGATCATCAAACTATATCAAATACTTTCTTACTTTTTTTTCCCGATATTTGGCGGGGCTCTTTCGCAAGTGGCTGGTTTTGGTATTCTTGCGATTTCCCTTGTTTACATTTGTGGACTAACAATTTTTCCATTCATTTTGCACCTATGGACTGAGTTCTTAAATATTTGTCAAGCTATTGAGGTACCCGAACTCCCAGGAAAAAGCAAAATTGCTTATTTCTTTTCAAGGATAAAGTCAAGATTTTCCCGGCGTAATTTAGATGATACATATCCACATCCAAGTGCTCCATCATATTATACCGAGCAACAACCAGCATTTAACCCTTATTTTAAAGAAGAAGAAGAACCAAAGTGAGCTTTACATTTTAAGCGTAATGTTTAAATAAATTTTAATATAATTTAACGGTATTTAAATTTACTGGATATCTTAATTTTCGGTGCTACCATGGAACGGATCCTCACCATCGGTTGATGCTATGCTTTCGTTTTCAGAAGAATCATCTTTGATGATTCCGCGTCTTAGTATATTTTTTGCACTAGATGGTTTCCTTATTACAGGAGAAATATCAAGAGTAAGCTGGGATTTACCAGCATCACGAGAATTAGAGCCACTTTTTTTAGCAGGTTTCCTTTGCGTCTTGGGCAATACATTAGTTGCTGCATGTTGACTCTGATTAACCGCTAAATTTATACCTGGCGATGACAATGTGGCCTGAGCGGAACTAATGTTTGATGATGATAGCATGGTCTGAATACGATCTAAGAGTGAATTGTTATTTGTCCGTGGAGATGGGACTTGATTCGTGATACTTGGATCGGAAGCTGAGGCCGTGAGTTCGGTTGGAGGATTTGATTCTGAGGATGACACCATTCCAATAGCTCTATTTAGCTCCAAGGATTTTGTCTTTTTGGCCTGCATTGATTTGCTCTCTTTAGCTTGCATAGGCTTGCTCGTCTTTTTATGGGCTGAGGTTTTAGCGTTCCTTGGGATTGGCTTTTTTTCAGTTTCTTTAGGCTCTTTGGACTCTCTCAAAGGGTCCTCTTTTTGCTCGAGTTTGATAATTTTCATGGGCTTTTCTCCTTCCGTATAGGCAATTTGTTGGGAAGCGACATCAGCCCGAACGCCTATGTGATCTGAATAATACTCAGAACTGGAGACAAATTTTTTCAGCGTCATCAAGTCCGTTTTCCACAGATCGCAGGGAGTTTTGGACAGCAACAACTTTAGCTCGTCCTCTTTTTCTTTTCTTTCATTTTCAAGCTGTAAAATGCGTTCTGCGGTAAGAGACCATAATGGCATTCCAAGTAAATAGTCATATCCGCCTCCATTTTCATCCTCCTCATATCCTTTTTCAGATAATTCACGTACAAGATCAGCTTTGGATTTCCTCGCAATAACCAAAGTGCCCTGTAAAATCTCACTAATAAATCGCATTTTTGCGTCCAAGCGCTTCCATTCTCTCGACAAGTGCGAGACTAGATTCTCTTTTCTTCGATGGTAGCCATTTAACCTAACCAGGTACCAGTCCTCTAGGATCTCTAGAGCGGAACCATATCTCTTCAAATGGCCGCCAGCGTCAAAAGCGACCATATTTGTAAGAGAAATCGAAGACGATAACTTGAACAGCTTTAAAAACGACTCCGTAGCGATATTGGTGGAGGGGACCAAGTGGGGATCCAGAATTGCCTCGGCAGACTCAATTGCAGCCTCACCAAGCTTGATGGAAAACGAAACGCACGTGTCCGTGTGGTGTTCAGTGAACTCTTTTACCAAGGCAGGCGATCTTTCTATCAAAGATTCAAGAAATTCCTTGTAATTCTGTGTCCACACACCGACGGGAAGCTCCGTGATGTTTAAAACCCAATCGGTACAAACGTATCGAAGATTCGCCTTGCCATAAATTTTATAGCCCATCGATTCTGAACAAAGAATTGACCCAGAAAAGCATCTATACCACGGGTGCATTTCTACCAAAGGCTTTTCTTCAATTTTTCTGAGCACGTTTTCAATTACTTCCAAGGGGCTAAAGGGCGGGATAAATGTTGACCATCCCGTTCCAATGCCTTCGCTTCCATTTACAAGCAGCATTGGGATAATGGGCATGTACCATTCAGGTTCAATAGATTGTCCGTCATCGTTTAAATACACCAAAAGGTCATCGTCGCTTTCCATGAAAATAAGTCGTGAAATTTCGGACAAGCAGGTAAAGATGTAACGAGGAGAGGCAGCATCCTTTCCTCCTTGAAGGCGAGTACCAAACTGGCCAGAAGGGACAAGCAAGGGAATGTTATTTGAGCCCGTATAGTCTTGGGCCAAGCCAATAATGGAAGCACATAAAGATGCCTCTCCGTGGTGATAAGCCGCATGCTCGCTAACATAGCCAGCTAATTGGGCAACTTTGATTTCTTGCTTTAGCTTTCGCTTGAAGCAAGAAAAAAGAATCTTCCTCAGTCCTGGCTTGAGGCCATCAATTACACTTGGAATGGACCTGACATTATCGGCCATGGAAAATAAAATCAATTCACGCTGCACAAAATCCTCAATCGTAAATTGAGGAGTCGAACAATCCAAAAATGTTCCAGGGACAAAGGCATGAAGCCACTCTTTCCTAGCATCGGCTTTCTTTTTAGAAAATGCCATATCAATCAAGACGCGCTCACCATCCTAAAGATATGATTGCTATCTTACAGTCATGGAGACAAAGGGCTTGGCATGTAAATTCATTGAAGAAAAATATTTCTTGGCATCTGCTGAGGTAGAGGTTCCCAAACCTTTGTAATATTTGATCAGAAATAACGATAAGCTGTGGGTGGTTTGAATGGTTTTCCAATTCTCATATTCTGGAATCGTATAAAAAGAGATTGCCCCAGTGGTGGAATCAATTCGAGCCCCAATGCCCACTCCCGAGATTTGTCTATTTGGGCGAGAGTTTCTATTTTTCGGGGTGACCACAACTATCGGCGTAATGAACGCCGTAAGAAATCCGCTAGGTAATTTCAGTAGAGATGGCCAGAAAAAATCAATAAAGTTAATAAGTAGCCCCTTAATGTGAGAGCCATCGTGATCTTGATCCGTCATTAGCATAATTCTGCCGTATCTAAGAGCATCATTATTTGCATATACACGGCCATGTTGCAATCCTAAAATCTGTTTGATTGCAGAAATCTCGACGTTTTCGCTGAGTTGCTTATGGCTACAGCAAAATCAGATTTAACCTCTTACTTGGCATCGCGCACATTCAAAAGTTTCCCACGAAGCGGATAAACTCCAAAATAATCCCTTCCAACTACGGAGAGGCCAGAAACTGCCAGGGCCTTTGCAGAATCTCCTTCAGTCAAAATGAGAGTACATTTTGAGGCGCTTTTTGTTCCAGCAAAATTGGCATCATCCAGTTTTGGTATCCCAGAAAGACGAGCACTCTTGCGTCCGTCAGTTTTCTTTAACTCTTTGTCTTCCTTAGCTTTTGCTGCTGCAAGGAATTCGGCTTGCAACATTGCTACAATTCCAGAGTTGTTAATTATCTTTGTTAGAAAAGAAGCAGGCAGCTGGCACTCTGATCCAAAAGCCGCTGCCCGAAGCGTAAGGGTCTCTTTTGTTTGAGAATCAAAGGTAGGATTTTCGATCAGACAATTTACAAAGACCCATAAGCGAGATTTGACTTGGAATGGTTTGATGGACATTCCTTTGTTTTTTTTTACAAGAGCATCGCTGATTGCCGAAACAAGTTGGTCAGTTATTAGCGAAACATGAGTTCCACCTTTAGATGTATGAATAGAATTTACAAAAGAAACCTGTTGAAACTGTTCTTCAGATGAGGCTACCGCAACATCCCATCGATCATTAACGGTAATATGAAACAAGGGCAAAGGCGATTCAATGGGCTCGCCTCTCCCAAAGGCACATGACTSAACATACATACGAGCGTAAGATGAAAACGATGAAATGGGAATTTTCTTCCCATTTAAGAAAACCGAAATTCCTTTTACAGTTCCCGCCAAGTCGAATACGCGTCTGTAAAAAAGAGACAGGTGGCCTTGGTCTATTGATTTTTCATTACATTTGAATTTTGACAGGTCTGGAATAAAAGAAATCCTGGTAAATTGTTTTCCGTCCGTCTTGTTAGTGCCTTTTGCAAGCAGTGGCGTTATAATAGGCTTCTCCATGACGGACATATTTTTCGTGAATCTTTGATAATATTTTGACTTTCCATCTGCTGTTTCAATCACAAACTCTGTGGAGAAGATATTAGCAAGCTTCGCACCGTATCCATTCCTTCCGCCAGTAACCTAAAAATAAGAAA
>NW_013546134.1:0-20235 GCF_000760515.2 Mitosporidium daphniae
TCAATAACTTGAAAAATGAATCAAGCGAGGAAATTTCCTGGACATGTAAAAAGCTTGCATACCGTTATATTGTTGGCACCAAGCTCAAGAACACGCAAAGAGGCCAAATTAAGAAGCGTATGTGGTATTTTTGTCAGCAAATTTGATGCCAAATACAGCACCGATAATGAAGGTGGGAATTCCCGCATCGATTCATTTTTCAAGTTATTGAACGACAAGTCGAGAAACCTGTCGAATTAAAAGCTCTCCATACTGCAAATTGGCGAGGGAGGACAGGGCCTCTGGAAGCACATGTATTCTGTTGTCGTACAGTGAAAGCTCAATAACGTTCGGGCAACAGGTGACGACCGAATCGAAGGCAGTTAAGCGATTTTGCCTTGCATTAATAACCTATAAAATTAGAGAGGATCGTTCCTTTAGTGTCGGGCGTAGAGGCGGGAGCGAAGTAAGCTGTGCATGGACGCAATAAAGCTCATCATCGTCCATCGCAAAAATTCCAAAAAAATTGTCTCTCCATGCTAGCCAAATGACACGAAACTTTGACCCCTGCTATTATGGCCAGAATTAAATGGTTGCCACCTGCGCGCTTTAGAACTAACTAATACTACATGATGGCCAGCACGCGTGCACAATTAGATCAGTGTATGGAGACTGGTATTTACAATGTGATTTGGGCCCAATTTAGTTTTAAATTTTCCAGGGGAAGATTTTAATGAACATTGGCCCCTGTATCCGAATGGAGTCGAAGATACGAGAATTGCTTTTGGGCGCCAAGAGCTTGGCGCCTGTGATTTCGCTGGTAAGCGTAGCTTGGTGTAATGCATTGTAGAAAATTGACGATTTTGGCGATGCCTGCGGCTCAAAGTTTGCAGTACCCCATCTTGGCCTCCGTGCTAATTATATGTAGATCAAAGTGGAATCCCCGGTCTTCAAAGATCTCTCGCTGATCAAGCAACACAGGTACACACACAAATCACTAAATGCATGCATGTATCAGGCTGGTTAATGAAGTGCTTGCCCCCGTGCGCCCCGACATACATGCGCTCACCATTGTAAGTGATTCGTCATGATAACTGAAGAAAACGCAAATTCCGAATTAAATTTTAAGTTTAAATTAAATTAAATCATCAGATAATCATTCTGATCTGCCCAGGCCGGCCCAATCGCACCTTGCGATCTATCATTTAATCAGTAGTAAATTTAAAGGTCACTTCGCGGGTAATCTATTCAATTTAAAGGATCAGTTCCGGACGGTAGTGCATTCCCATTCATCAAGAGCATCTGTTCAGGAAAAAATACTGCTTAATAGAGTACACCGTTTCCCCTCTTATCAGTACAAATGATGCTTTCAAAGGCATCAATTCCATCTCCTTCTTCAGCAATTAAAGGGCCCACAACAAATGCAATGTCACCAAACATGGCAAATGCGAGTCAGGTAACCGGTTCTGGGAATGTGGCGCTGTGTATTTCCACAGCGGCGGCCTTGCAGACCCACTCATCAAAAGCAGCAACGCTTTCCACTATAACACCACCCTCTTCAGCCGGTTGTTCTGGGGGCACGTCTAGCGCAGGAAGTCACAGCCCAATGATGCCCGCCTATCGATCATCAACAGAAGATGTCCCACCTTCAACAATGATGATGATGGATACTTCTGCCTCAACGGAAGAAGAGGGAAAATATTGGCATCTTCCCCATCAGGACACTGGATATCTCTCACCGCAGAATGGCGGCAGAGGACTTGATAGTACTAGAATGATGGCCAATAATGAGAGCGCCTCTCCCTCTCTTACGTACCATAGAACTTATTCTACCCCAAATATCCATTACTCCTTTTCTCCAGAAACGACCATTTCAAATGGTGGCATAGGAGCGCAGAATTACCAACGCTTTGCAAACTACTATCAAAAGTCACCCAACAGTGGAGCCGGAATTGATGCCCCGCGACTTGGGCCCTCAAATGCCGCCCCACCAATGGGGACTGCATCCTCACATTCGGGCACCACCGCTGGATATAGTCCTCTCGCATTCACACATGAGCAACAGGCGCAATATTTGTATGCATTGTACCACCAGCAGCTTCAAGCGCAAGTAAAAGAAGAGCAAGCCCAACGACTTATGATGTACAGTGGGTCGGGGTTTCCTCAGGACTCCCTCATGTATTACGCCGGTGGACGGCAAGCTCAGGCTACGATGGAATCCCCTACATCGACCTCTTCAGGGTCCAAAGTCAATAACGGATCGACATCTTCATCGCCAACTTCAAATTCTCCAACCATCGCTAAAAATGTTTCTCCTCAAGCACAACAAGAAATGCTCGGGATGGGATTTTCTTCCAATGGTCAACACGCTCATTATCCGCATTTTCGTTCTTCGACAGAATCAGCAGCATCTTCTTCCTCCTCCTCCTCTTCTGGTATCAGCACTCCCCCAAATTCTGGAAGTATGAGCTTCACTTCGTCTCCAGCCTCTTCCTCGATCATTCCTTCGAAAGAAAATATGATGATGATGGAGAACCCATCAGTAGGAGCAGGCGTTCACGGCGTGCAGCACCAACCAGCATCATCCAGCAGTACATCCTCACTCTTTAACCTCCATCATATGCCATATTCGTTTTATATGGGTGCTGGAGGGGCATCTCCAAGTTCCCAAATGGTGGGCGTACCACAGCAGCATTATGGGGCTAGCCAATTCTCTGCAGCCCAAAGTCAGTATTTTGGATCTTCACGTGGTGCAATAGTTACGCAACAACACCCCCAGCATCAGATGATAAATGGATATCATCCGCAAAATTCTTCAGCCATCCATCCTATGGCGCATCATCCAATGATTTCTGTTGCACATCACCATTCAGCAGGCTCCGCCGCCTCTACAGCGAGCATCAAAATATGCTCAAATTGCGGATGCACATCGACGCCATCGTGGCGTCGTTGCCCCACAGGTAAACAACTGCTATGTAATGCCTGTGGCCTCTATCAAAAGCTCCACAACAAGCCGAGACCATTTTGTGTATTGGACGACGGCTCTGTTAAGGTGCAGCGAAATGCATTTCTCGAGGCAACCAGATGTGGCCATTGTAATACTACTGAAACGCCGCTCTGGCGCCGTGGCTCCAATGGACAATCACTTTGCAATGCATGCGGTCTCTATTTCAAGCAGCATCGCCAATACAGACCATCGTTGCCCAATACGGGATGGCTATCCACAGGCGGATATGATGCAGAAATAATGAACGGAGGGGCTAACATTGCAAACATGTCCAACGCGGGCTCTGGAATGAATAGCTCATCATCGCCAGCATATCAGCACTACCAGCACCATCAAGCGCAATCATCGCTTCACCACCAGCAGCAGTCGGCGTGGCTCGCGTCCGGAGCAGCAACTCCACTTGGCGGAGATGGAACATGCAGCCAATCTTCCTCATCTTCGTCTTCATCGTCCGGATTGCTTTTAGGCGCTGAAGATGAAAATGTTGGAAACAGGGCAGAATTTCACCAACATGCCCATCTTCAGTCACCCCCAGAAAATCATGCTGAAGATCTTGTTGGAGATGATTCTTCAGCGCCGGCTAATGGGGCTAATTCTGTAAATTCTAACCAAGCTTCAAACCATGGCCACCACATGATGCTGGCGGCGCATGCCATGAGTCCGGAAGATGAGGCCGCCGTTTCTGCACTTGCCGAGCAAATGCTTGATGCCCAAGAGCTTTTTACACGGGAAGAGGACCCGAGTGTGCTTGCCGCCGTGGCCGCCGCCGCTGCTGCAGCAAAGATCCATCACTTTGAAAGAGGCGGGGTAGGTTTTGCTGCCGCCGACATAGAAGAGTCTGTTGTGGGAAATCCCGCCTCTTGCTGAATTGATAATTTTGTACATATTCATGGTGGCGTTCTGCCCTGAATACCTCCAACCATTAATAGACTTATTAGACAAATGCTTTAGATTGTATGTAGGCAATATGCTATCAAAAGAATAACTATTTTGACCCGATTTTGCTGATTATGCCAATGATGCCAATGATGAGCATTATGATCACATTGATTATGGTAGAATAAAGCAAGTCCCCAATCAGTATAATTGGAGAAAATGAATTTTTAAATTAAATTAGTCAATAGAAATTTCAAATTGCTCATATTTCCATCTCATGCCTGTAGGCCGATCTGTCCTAATTTCGGACGCTGGGGGCTTTTTTGCCGCCTGGCTGGAGGCTGACGTTCCAGCCATTTTTTACAAAAAGTGCCCGCCAAATCATCAGAATGTATGTAGAATTGATATTCGCCATGTGCCTCTTTTGATTAGCTCAAGTCTCAATAAGGTATGCCGTTTGATTTCATATGTAGATCGTAGCCATTGATGCGTTTGGTAATGCAGAAGCATTTTGCCTTGCAAATTCGACATTGAAAAATATCGGGACCTTTTGTCTGCCATCAACCGACACGCTGGCCTTGGAAATTGCAAGCCTCGATGAGGGTCTCAAAATCGCAATGCTTCATAGGCAAGCAGACAAGTTGATGCTATCAGATGCTACTTGGAGCTCCAACACTCTCAATGGGCACCGAGCCACAGTTTTACCATCCCAAACACAGGGCCGCTTTCATTTGCGGCTTTTTGCTGATCATTTGCTCCTGTTTTCCCTGTTGTCGTCAAGTTTTTCAATCCTCAATTTGGCAGATCCCTCTTTGAGATATCAAGATCCAATTACCTTCACACACCCTTCGGCAATACTGTGGGCATCCTTTATCAACGAAAATCTCATCTATGCAAACTTGGCAAACGGCTCCACGTGGATATGGGCTCTTTCGTATGCTCCATCTTTAAGATGTAACTTACTGCTAATAGCTGTTCTTGATACTGTTCAGGCTTCTCCTCCAACTTTGATAAGAGATTTTTTCTTGTGGTCGCCCTTGTTCGTATCCTGTACTACAAATGAAGCCGCCGGAAATTTTGAGATCTTTCTTGTTAGGGGTGAAGAAAAAAAGAATGCCAATTCAATCACAATTTCATCGTGGAGAATCACTGTTTCTTCACATCAGGCCGACGAGTCAACGTATTCTTCTCAAGCATACCTTGCTGCGACCAATACCATTGAATTCCCACAATATTTTTGTGACTCAATATATGGCGCAATATCAAATTATGCCTTTTACCAAGCAGATTCTAATATGATCTTTACGCTGATTTCATTTGTAGATGATCGCAAACTTTTCCTTGCGCAGCTTCAATTTAAGGAAAGCCAAATGCCTACCTCTGAACGCTCCAAAATTGTTCCACAGCTTTTCTTAGCTTGGTCTGACTTGCTCAACAGCACAAACAATGCTCTCCATGCAGATGCTCAGTTCAAATACTTTTTCACCAAAGGCGAAAATCAGTTATTTTGTGCACTTAAAACGCTGGTGGATGGCAGAAACTCGCTTTTGGTTTGGGACAACGGTTGGATTTTTCTGTTTGAGTTTGGTTCTAATCATCTCGTTGGTTCTTTCAGTGAATCAAAATTTCTCTGGGTCATTGCATCAGACTCGATCGTTGTTTATGACAAGACTTGCTACGCGTTTTTGTCTAAAATCAATGTTTTGGTTTCTGATTCGATCCAGTACATAGGTCTGTACCATGGAGAGGTGTTATTGCTTGTCGATAAAGATTCCTCCATGTTTTTAATGATCGAAAAGGATGGCTCCCTACTGGTGCAGTCCCATTTTGATGATGACCAGTTTTCTTGCTTTTCTCCGCCCATTCCATGGCAAAAATACGGTGCGATAGTTCCCTTTCCAAGGTTTGGTTTTCGAATAGGTCTATTTTGCGATATGGATTTCATGAGTGCCATTGTTCTCACACGTGATGGCGTTGAAACGCAAAGATACAAAATCAATTGGCCTTGTTCGTATGATATGAAGGCATTACCTATAAAGACAATAGCAACAAGTCCTTTGACTGCAATCACACTTACATCTGCGCGATTGGACTTCGATGTGTTTTGGAGGTTCGACATCTTGACTTTGACCTACAATGGTTATGTCCTTCCAAAATCAGCGGATGATCTTTTGTTTTATTCTAATTTTGATTCTCTTCTTTTGCTCAATTCGCCATTGCATGCTGAGAACAAAGTGGTGTCTTCAGCTAGAATATTATTAACCCATCGTGCAAAAATCCCATCCACTTTTATTGTAAATTTCGAAAATGAAGTTCCTTTATCTTTTTCTGATCATGGTGCTTATGCTAGTAAGTCCCCTTTGCTTCAACTAAAACGAATCGATTGTACTGATGATACTGCACTGGAAATAGAAGAAAGCTGGGACATTTGTGAAATTGTCGGCTGGCATTCTATGTTTAGCTCTTTTAAGGAGTATTACGAAGCCTTTCTATTGCCCCTGTCTAAGATGGTCAAATCGTTCATCCCACCGATTGCAATTATTGCAACCAGTTCCAGCCATCAACGCTTTCACGCGGAATCTTTGCTTTTGGCGGATCAAAATGGCTCCAAATATGATACTCTTTTTGAGGAAGCCACTCACAACTTTGATTCGTTTCATTTTGAAAATACCAATGACGATGAAAATGATGAGTATCCAGACATTGAAAATGATATCGACACTGATCATTGGAGCATGTATAGTAAGGATGAACCATTCCTAGATGCAGCTGAAGAGAATAGAATATTATCGAATACTTTGTTAAAATGGATATCGATTTGTAGAAAAATAAAATCCGAGATATCTGAAATTGATGAGAGCGGAAAAAATTTTCTTGCCTGGGCCTGTGCTGTATGTCTTTTCAAAAAATTTGCCGATACTCTATCAGCAATGGACTATGTGGCCATTGGAAGTAGGTCAGATCATGTCTTCAAACTATTGCCTGTGCTTATCAAACTAGTGGGGCACAAGCTTAACTGGGCTTCTTATCTTGCATGCAAGCTCCCACTTTTGTATTATTTAAACTCGCCCGCAAATACTCAAGCATTTGGGGAAGAGGCTTTGATGTTAGGAAAGCATCTTCTGTCTATCGACCAAAATGACCCAAGTTCGCCTCTTGTTAACTTATTCTTCATCGCGGCTAAAAAGCCAAAGCTATTGTCATCGCTATGGCGCACATGTGGAGCGACCTCATCGTTTTCCACCAAGCTTTGTAAAATCTATGACTCATTTGAACCTTCAAATCCGGATCATAACGGGCATATTGCCGTTAGGCAGGTGGCTTTGAAGAATGCATTTGCTTGCATGTCAAAGCACGAACATGCATTTGCAGCCACTTTATTTATCATCGGAGGTGACCATCATGCTGCTGCCAAGGCAGCAGATCGAATTTCACCCCTACTAAGCATTCTTGTCGCCGGTGCTCTACATACCCCATATATATCATCAAACACTAGCCTGATATCTTTACCTCTTAACACGCTGGTGATGGAATTTTTTGATCAACTAGACTCTGGGGACGTGCTATCTTGCATATACAAACTGCCACTTCTGACGAAATTTATCGACCTAAATTCTCAAACTGGCGTCAAAGAGCTGTTGTCATGTTGGATTGGGCCATTCAAACCATTAATCGTTGAAAAGGTACTTTTTTTCATAACTTTTAGATTACAAATGTCCGCAAAATATCACAATGGACTCCACAGATGAGGCTCAAGATTGGCCAAAATGTGACCACCGAATCGATCACAAAAGGGCTGCTTGCTTTGCTGGAGAGTCTTGATTGCCTTCCTCAAGATACTAGGTGACTTTTTGGAGAACAAAAATTACACATGCGGGACTGCGTCACGCGCCATCAAAATGGTTGCATGTGGAAGTTGGCCCGTTTAGCAAATATAGACATGTAAACTACGGAAAATGCAGTAGCTAATTTTATGGTGTAATTTTTTCGACTTGTTTATGAAAATTTTACTCGTTCTGTCGGGCAAAGGTGGAGTGGGCAAAAGCACTTTTTGTGCAGCTCTAGCTGCAGTGCTATCGCTCAAGCAGGGGAAAAAAGTATTAAGAGTTGCTGATCCTAGATCGGAATACTGGATGCCGATTTATGTGGCCCATCGCTTCCAGGCCTATTTCCCCAAAATAACAGACCCATTTTGCAATCTCAACAGGGGTACTCTGTTTTCTAGCTAATTTTTGTAGCTGGATTCCCCTCCCATGTGAGGAGATTGAAAATGGATCTATCCGTGTGATTTCAATAGGCTATTTGCTTTCTAACTCTTCTGATGCTATCGTTTGGCGGGGCCCCAAAAAGACAGGTTTGTGACAGTGTATGTCAGCCCAACCCCTGGAAATATAACCATTGCGTTCCATTTTATTTCCTTTAATTGCTGACTTTTAGCGATGTTGAAACAAATGTTCACCGGAGTCGCTTGGGGAGACTGTGATTTCCTTATTATTGATACCCCACCGGGAACATCGGATGAGCATATCACTCTTGCCCAACTCTTGGCAGATGATGCTAGGTTTTTGGGCGCCATTGTTATCTCAACCCCTCAGGTAGGCAGCTTTCTCAAAATTGTGCTAGTTTGCGTCTCTTTCGGATGTCCAAAAGGAGCTGGAGTTTTGCAAGCTAGCCAATATCGCATGCATTGGGCTCGTCGAAAATATGAGGGATGTCATTTGTGAGCATTGTGGGACTTGTACGTCAGTATTTGGGAGCGGGGAAGGCGTCTCATCTCTCGCTAGCCACTACGGCGTTCCTTTCCTTGGAAGCATTCCATTGGACCCCAAATCTCTACAAACGTCTTCTTCGCATTCTTTTATTACCAAATTCATAAGTTCAAGCGTCGTAGAGCAAGTAGAGGCAATAGCATCATGCTTATAACAGAAGCTTTATTATAAACCAGTATTTACAGGAAATAAATATACAAGAACACCAAAAGCGCAATGGAAAAGATAATCCCAGAATAAAATAGTACACTGTCTTGCTTTGCCCTGAGGTCGATCCATCGAATAAGAGTTTGCGATACACCAAGCGAACTTGCCATGTCCAATGCGCGAGAACGTGCCCCTTTCAATACAGATCGCTGTTTCTTGAGTGCCGCAAGTGTTAGTGTTCCGGCTTCTAAATGGTCATCAAGGGCCTGTCCCATGTGAGCCAATCTATCGCCCACGCGCACAGGCTTTTGATGATGGGATTTCTGATTGCCGTCAACTAAGGGAGTAGTAAATGTGCTCATATTTGAACGGCAGGATGTTTAACTTTACAGGCTCTAAAAATCGTGAATTTGCAGACTCTAAAAATCGCGAATTTACAGGAACATTAAATTTATCAACGGCAACCCCCATTGGTGCCGGAAGTGCATACAAAATTGTGGTTAAAATTCTATTTATTACGGGGAGGGGGTGTTCTTGATTTAAAGTAAAGCTAGGATCAAAGCTGGGATAAAAAGAACAGTTCCAGTGACCAGAGAATAAGCAGAGTTTTCATCCGGCGTATCAACTGTATTTAAGCTTGGCTTGCTTGCTGTATTCAAATAGGTGCTAATTTGGCTCATGAAAGAAGTGGAAATTCCATCAATAGTGGTGGTGATGGGAAGATTTAAAGTGGTTCCTGGCTTTGACGAAGCGCTGCTTTTGCTTGAGCTGGTGGACTCTGACATTGTTGTGTATGGCACAGTTTCTGTGGATGTGGGATAAACTGTCGGGTGCACGGTCTCCATGGAGGTAGGACGAATTATCGGCATTTCGGTTGCAGAATGTGTTGGAACCGGCTGTGCAGTGACGGTAACAACTTCCATTGCAGCCACGGTAAGAATGACTGGTTTAGGATTGTCAACAAACACGGTTACTGGCGCCGGTTCGACGGTAACATATTTTACATCTTGTAATTGGACTGGGTTGGTCATTCTGAAATCATCAGCAAAAATTGGGCTTGCAAGGAGAAGTCCGGCAGCAGTGGTAGCAAATGTAATGGCCTTCATTTGGGATAACTTTGCTTGGGTCTGAGGAGTATTTATCTCAGATCATTTGTATTCGATAAAAGACTCCATGGAAACATAAACAAACAATAAACTGATTTGCATCATTTGGGATCAAAAATATAATTGAATTGTTTTAAAATTTACGATCGTATTTTGCATCCCGAGTTGTGGCAAATTTTAATGTCTGACCTTTTTGACGAAAATTTATCGTCTCTCTACTCCGAATTCAATCGCATTCATTCGGCTATTTTCAACGACAATAATTTTAAGGCACTGTTTGTTAATAAGGGGGTTTCCATGTCAACTGACACAGTTGACATTTGTAAATCTCTTGAAGCCCTATGGGTCAAGGTTAGAATCAATTTGTGCGCGGATTCAAAACCAAGCGACGGTGAGAATGCGTTGATGTAAGCCAGCCATTGTTATTCTGAAAATAGGCTGTTATGCATTCCGGCATATTTGGCCGTCCTCTTTGAAAATATTTGCGCAGACGGCTTTGCAAGAAGGGATGTACTGCAAGCTTCAAAGGTAATTGTCGACACCGTGCATATTTGTCGTAGAAATATTCGGAAACCTTCTTCAAGTATGTAGATAATCTTGGCCTGCTATTGGAAGAAATTGAGTACATTTATAAAGAAAATGGGTGTTTATCTAACGAGGATGGGGAGGCCCGAACAAAGGTTCGAAAAGCCGTGCAGCAACGAAATATGCGGATGTTTCTTCATAAGAAAACCTCGCTTCTCCTTGAAAGGCTTGGAGGGGAAATCCCCGTAAACCTTGACGAGGATGATCTTGCTATCACATGGCTTCATTATTTACAGGTCTTTCTATATTCTCGACAAACAATGCTGGATCAGGAGATACAATTGCTAGCCCATGAAAGCACCCAATCAGAAACTTATGCTAGGCCAATGTTTGTACACAAGATACCCTCAAGAGAGCAGATTAAATCGAAAGTTTTTACTGCTTCGCATAACCTACCGACAATGACGATGTCAGAATTCATCAAAAAAGAAATGGAAATCGGAAATATAATAACTGGCACTCAAAATGCCCAAAATGCAGGTCCAGAACAAGAGCAGGACGAAGATCTCGGCGAAGATCAAGACGAAGATATCCGCACATTGAGGCAATTAGATGAGTATCGGGATGGTATGTTTATTTCACCTAATTTGCAGACCACCGACGGGGATCAGGGAACACCTTCAACAGAAGCTAAGCTGTTGAACGCGGTCGCGTTTAATTAACAATTAAACATTGATCAATTGATTTGCGCCCATTAATTTATTTTATGTCTGCCATCACCAATGTGGAGCTGTTTCGGGAGTATAGCCTTTGGAAATATGTCAAGCAATATCTTCTATCCCCGCCTACCCCACTGGCCGTTGATCAATTGGATGCAATAGAGATGGATCTGCAATATAGCAAAATCATTCGCACCATCATTAAGGAGCCTTTTTCTCATTTTGACGTTTGTGCTTGTTGATGTAATGTGTAGATTTCCTGGATTGACAAGCTTGAAAAATACGCGATCCCAGCCATTTTCACGGTTATGCAATCTATTTCCCTCTTATCTTCAAACGCAAGTCTGGGTCAGCAGCTATTTTCTCTACACTGGGGAGACAAAGATGGCCAGCAGGTGGGCAGATCAAAGATGCTCGCTTTTATCTCGATAAAATACCTACTTCCAATGCTCTTCCGTTCCTCAATTAGAAGGCTGTTAAGGATATCTTCATTTTTATTTAAAATCTCATTCCTTCTTTTTTCGCCGATCAAGCCAATGGGGGCAATTCTCGAAGCTGACTTCTTGGGGATGCAAATGAAAGCCAATAATGGACTATCGCTGCAGGGAACAAGTACATACGAAGTACTCAATAGGCAGCTTATATGGACAACCTTTACAGATTCGATTGGCTATTTTGTTGCAACGCTACATTCCATATTATGGTCCAGAAATACCGTCTTGAATTGCATCTGCAATGTCCAAAGTTCACCGCAAAAGCCCCTAATTCTTGGAAAGATTGGCAATTGTGGACACGTCATGTGCTTCTTGTGTAGCAAGCGGAGCACAAAATGTAGAACCTGCAATGGTGCTGTCGATACTTGGACTCGAATCAGATAACTCTTTTAATTCTGGTCTTGACATGAGAGCCGACATAAGTTGCTCCAAAAACACGATTTTTGAATATTCAAAAATAGATGGCGAGCTTTCTTAACATAAAAATTTGAACTTTAAACCTTGGTTTATGAATGCCGACAATAGAGCATTTACTTTGGACGCGACAAACTAAACGGTAAGTTTGATAGCGCATACTGTTTTCAAAAACTTTTGAAGTTGTTTTTTGTCTGATTTGATATCCAGGGGAAGTGGGAGAATTTCTTGAAAAATAATGTCCGGGAGGATCTTGAGCGAAAATTGAAGAATTTCTTTAAGCTTGGGGTATCTCCACAAAAACCACTCCCTTAAAGACTGCTGGACTGTACAATACGAAGCTTTCTAGCGATCAAAAAGAAATCCTACCGTCATAATGGATGAGTCGACTACCGGGGTAACAACTCTGGACGGCCTAACATTGATGCCCGGCGATGTGGCTGCCACATCGGTAGGCAAGTGAACTAATGTTGGTAGAGCAGAGTTTCTTAGCTCCGTAAACAGTTGTCTTGAACTGGGAATTTCAAACAAAATAAAGTTCGGACCCCATACAAGAAGCGAAGACTCGATTATTGGTGTTTGCAGAGGTTGAGGATGGTGTTTTTGATCTTGGCTGGGAATTTTCAATTTAAGAAGCTTAAAGAAATCATCAACCCAAAACAATATAATCACGGAGAGTTGCGTCGAGCTGATCAATGAATTTAACAGAAATGTCCGAAATTTAGGTAGAAAGCCAACAACAGAGTCAATGCAGCAAGAATATTCGAAATGTTCCATGAATCCCCGAAAAAACGATACTATAAACGCACCGCCACCGAAAAGATTGGCTGGTGTGGAATTGAAAATCCTGCCATTTTCAATCGCAAGCATCTTTTCAAAGGGTGACAACGAGAGCGCAGTGACCGTGGGCGTATAGTATTGAAATTTCTTTTTGTAAAAAGAATTTAGAAGCTAGGAATAAGTTTGCTGAAAGTGCAATACCTTTCCAAGAAGAAAAGCTTGGGCTAAATTGACCTGCCATTCACCATCCAAAATAAGAGCAGGATCCGAGACGTTGGGGCGAATAAGGCTACCCGCCAAATTTGAGCATTCAATAGTTATGTTTTCCTCGACCGCCGACCAAAAGGCAAATGACTCGATTGTGCCGATCGACTTTAAAAAGAGTTCGCTGATAAGAAAAGAACTTGAGGGCGAATCTGTGAATCTTTTTTCTAGTTTCTGAAGCTTTTCTGCCGACGCAGATAAACTACTTGCCTCTTCCTTGCTATTTAGCCGAGGAAAAAAATCCTTAATGGACGAGATTAAATATTGCTTTACAAATAGCTTGGCAAACCAAAAAATATTTTCGGGCTCAACGCAAGACCACAAATCAAAAAGCTAAGTTTTTAGTTAAAAGCAGTTACATCGAAACAGGTGGGGTCATCGGTTTCCAAAATAAAGGAATTGCACGGGGCAGAGTGAATCACGGGCTTTTCAAATTTATCCATCACTCGCTCATAGAATAGATCCCTAATCTTCTGCTTATTGCGGAACAAGATTAGGTCTCGCTTGCTTTTTGAAGAAATAAACCTGTAGGAGTCTGAAATTATGAAAAAATCTTACCTTCAAAGTCCTCAAAAGGAATACTAAGTCTCAGCGTGGATAGACGACTACTGATTCCACGGGTATTCTGCGAAAAAGAGCAAAGAGAAGGCGCAAAAGCTTCCAATCTAAATAAATAAAAATGGCAGCCACAAGCATACGTCTTATTGCAATATTGGATTATGAAATCCGACCCAATCAATGCGACCAGCAATCCGGATAACCTCTCACAAAGTATGGCACCAAAGATGGACTTTTCACTTGTAAATGAGGATAAATATTTTTCAAAAGAAGCCAAAAATAGCCCCTTCATATGAATAGAGAAAATCCCACAGTCAAAGCCAAGAGGGAAAATTGCAAATAAAAATGGCAATAAACAGACTTCATCAACAGGATATTCCGAAATTGCCTGCAATAAATAAGATTCACAGGCCTTGTTGCTTTCGATAAGGAACTCTGCATTTTGAGATAGCTTAATAGCGGAATCGGAAGCAATGGACATATTTGAGGGCCGGATTGTAAATTTTAAATTTTACCCTACAAAGTGCCCGAAATTATGTTACCTACTTTAGGCAGATTAATTAAATTTTCCATTTTATGTCTATATTATGGTTCAGACTTTCCTCGTGTCCCTCGCCTCTGCGAAAAGGCAAGATATTCACAATGGAAGCAAGAAATCTTTCAATATTTTCTTTTCTATCAAAAAATAGTGCTTTAAAGGCAGAATTGGTTGCCAATTCGTTTCCAAGAGATCCGGACAAACAGGCATATGCTTATAAGCTCTTATTGAACGTCGATCCTAACCGCGTTATCCAGAGATACGAGTCAAAGAAATATGCCCAAAATTCTACATGTACAAATTTTTATCTTTCAGCGCTGTCCCAAACGGGAAACCTGAATAGACTTTCTCCTTTGATCGAGAGAAAGCAAGAGATAAAGTCTCCCGCGACTGCACCATCAGACAAAAAGTCCACTGAAAAATTGAATAAGCCAAAATCAACACGCAGGTCACAACCTGCGTTTCCTCTCTCCTCGCCATTATCAGCAATCAATTTTAAATTGGGAACGAAAGATTTTCCCTTGGTGGTGAAGCCCATAGGCCCATTCGCTGGAAATAGGAATCGTGGTGGAATTTTTAGACGTTTATTTTCCATTCTCTCAAATATGGCGCTAATTGGAGCAGTTGGGTACTTGATTTTTTCCTACTCTAACAACCAAAAGTTTGCCGGAATGTCCATGAAGGTCCATCAATTTTTCAAGCAGGATTCAACTGGGAAAGCTGTCACTTTTTCCGATGTTCAAGGCTGCGATGAAGCGAAAGAAGAACTTGAAGAAATCGTTGCTTTCCTAAAAAATCCAGAGCGTTTCAACAAACTAGGTGCGCATTTACCCAAAGGGGTTTTACTGGTTGGGCCTCCAGGAACCGGAAAAACATTACTTGCTCGCGCAGTTGCTGGTGAGGCAAACGTTCCCTTTATTTATGCCTCTGGGGCTGAATTTGATGAGTTGTTTGTTGGGATGGGCTCACTTCGCATTCGTCAAATGTTTGAAAATGCCAAAGAACAGGCCCCTGCAATAATTTTTATTGACGAAATTGATGCAATTGGATCGAAGCGGAATCCAAGGGATCCCCAACATGCCAGAATGTCACTTAATCAGCTCCTAGTGGAGTTAGATGGCTTCACAGAGGCAAAAGGCGTCATTGTAATTGGGGCAACGAATTTCCCAGAAACATTAGACAAAGCCCTTCTTCGGCCTGGGCGTTTTGATAGGCACGTATATGTCCCTTTACCGGATGTCAGGGGTCGAATGCAAATTCTAAACTTATACTTGAAAGATGTGCCCACTGATGAGCAGAGCAAGGTGGATGTCAGTGTACTTGCCCGGGGAACACCTGGATTCTCAGGAGCAGATCTTTCTAAAATGGTCAACCAGGCAAAGATTCTGGCTTCAAAGCAAGGCCATTCTTCGATATCTATGTCCATCCTAGAAGCGGCAAAGGATGAAATGCTGATGGGGCAAGAGCGCAGATCTGCCGTCATTGAAGAGAAAATCAGGCGCCTTACGGCATATCATGAAGGAGGACATGCTATCATTGCACTTTGGACTCCATATGCACTGCCAATTCACAAGGCCACGATTATGCCACGAGGCCAGAGCCTTGGGCTCGTATCTCAACTTCCGGATGGTGACCAGCTCTCTTTGAGCAAAGCAGAGCTTTTGTCTAATTTGGACGTGAGTATGGGCGGCCGCATGGCCGAAGAGCTCATTTTTGGAAGCGAAAATGTAACTACTGGGGCATCTTCTGATTTTTCCAACGCTACAAAAGTTGCAAGGGCTATGGTCAGCAAGTACGGCATGTCCGAAAAGGTATTCTTCAAAAGCTTATGTTTAGATTGGCCCATTAGCGATTACCTCTGACTATGAATATGACCGATTGGGCGAAGACCTCAAAATGGCAATTGATTCTGAAACCAGAAGAATACTTGAAGAGTCACAGCAAAGGGCGAGGCTAATTTTAACAAAAAACATCGGGCATTTACATACCCTTGCTGCTGCGTTGCTAGAACAAGAGACGATGAGCAAAGATCAGATAATCGAATTATTAGAGAAAAATGGTGCCATAATTCCAAATTCACTACGTGGATCCAGTTGCAACAAGGCAAGCCATCCTTCCATAGGCGTGGGCGCAGGCACAACCGAAAGTCGCTTGAGCGTTTTTGATGCACAATCTTTATATTGTCACAACTAAAATTCAACAGAACATAAAAGGATATTTAAATATAATTGGATTGGGCGTCTTCTAAATTATTAGGAATCATATTTCCGTGTTGAAAGGCATGCACAATATCAGCTAGATACCTAACGCGCTGTATGTGTCTGCGAAAATTGCTTCTATTGCACCAATAACCAAATATGACCAATTTAGGACTAGGGTTGGGGTTCGATTTTGTGTTCACATTAGGGCTGGGTCTTTTCAAACTTTAAAATTTCATTTCAAGGTTGGGTGCGCACCATGCCAGGCCCGAAACAATATATGAATTCAAATTGTTCCAAAATCGGAGGGTATATTGTTCTCAAGCTACATTGCATAAATTAGATATTAAATCGTATAAAATAGCAGTAATGATGGGCACCTTTTTACACGGGCATGGACTTGAGCGAATATCTTGCCATTTTATAAAATTTAGGCTATGTTTAAATTTTTACAATCACCATCAAATATGTCATTAAACGAAGGGCTTACCCCATTTGTTTTATGCCATTTTTCCGAAAATGTGCGCAGAAATCTTCCGGAAAAACTTGATGCTTTATTCTCGAAAAGAGTGATCCTGCAAAAGCCAGGTTTGTAGTGTTTACTTTATCATACAAGGTTTCAGTCAGCATGAGGGATCCAATCACCCCAAAATCGATGGTCAACATTGATTCTATTGAAGCGTCGTTCCTGACGTTTCAAAATTTTGTGCATATGAATAGCGAAAAAAAAGCCTGGCTAGATTCCATCTTCAAAGAGTCGTTGGAGGGACACTTGACATCCGAATATTCAGTTGAGCAAGAAGCTTTGTCAAGTGCGTATTTATCTTTGCTTATTGTGTCATAGTCAATAATCTCCCATGGGTTTCTGATGTTTATGTAAATACAGCACAGAGAAGGATCGTCTCTAAAGAATCTTTTTTTAGTTTTCCCGTAGGAAGTAACAGTGTTCATGTTTATGTTGCATGTAGTACTTCTATTTTTGGCCGAAAGTGACCTTAAAGTGGCTTTTGATTTTCAAGTCCTCAATTTGAAGGCTGAAATCTTTAATTTCATTTCTTCCACTTTGAATGGAATGCCTTATGATACGACGGAACTTGCGCTTTTCACGAAATGCATCATCTTATCTGAAAAGAGCGTGGCGGATTCCGCAGAAACGCCATCTGCATTGTCAGCCGAGGATTTTTCTAAAACAAGGCGCCCCAACGACAATGAAACCATTGAAATTAGTAGATTAGAAACAGACCTAGAAATTGTTTATGCAAAAATCTTGAGTGAGCAAATAGTTCCTTGTCTTTTGAATTCAATATCTCAAATGAATATAGAGGTATTTCCGTTTTTTCACTGCAGGTTTCTGGATTTCGGAGAACGCTGGCCTCTCGGCTATTTTCTGCATCCAAAAAAATATTTTCCCTATCTGATTCTGTGATTAATGCCACTAACAATGCCAGCAACAGTAGTGTTAGCCATTCTATAAATTATGATAACGAGTCAACACGGTAATTATTGCTTTTCGCCTATCCCATTAGACCAGAGCTTGTGATGAAAAGACTTGGAGATCGCTCTTTCATGTTGAGATTGTTTTCTTTAGCAATGTCATGCTATGACAGCATAAAAAAAGATTTTAACCTCCAAAAGTCCTCTCTTTTATATCTTTCGGCCTCGGTTTGTCCAACTGTTTTGACCACTTTAGGAGATGTACTTGCTTTCTGAAATTGCTAGCGGGGTTGAACTATCTGAAGATGATAGGACATTTGAAGTCCTACAATCGACATATTTATCTTTTCAAACAAACCATTCCATGATCAAATGGTATTTGATTTATTCTAGGCATTTATACTACCTATTGCAAAAAAATCTTTTGGTTGATGCCATCTCGACAATTCTTCGCGTATCGAACGACGTATGCATGGTAATACATTGTAACATCTAGTTTGTTTGTCCGCAAATTGTCTCTGCAGTCACTGCTGAAATTGCTGCAATCCTCTTTTTGTCGTCATTCAGTACACCGATGCATCGAAAGGCAACATATTACTTTGCAATTTCATCAAAAAGATTTTCCATTGCAAAGGGCCTTGTAATTTAGAATATCCTTTTTATCGTTTTAATAGGACCAGAATTTCTGCCAGCATCACAGCAGACGCACAAAAGTGCTCGCTCATCAACTACTTCGGGGGCATGGTTGGGACATGGTCAATAAATGGTTTCTATCTTACCCTCAGCAATTCAACTTAAAATTTATAAAGTTAAAATTTAAAATGTCATCATCGGCCAAAGAGGATTGGCTGGCTCAAACTCCAGAATCGAAACATTCTCTTGCCCCCGCACCGGAAGGCAATTTGCCTGAAAATAATCCATCCAAAGATGCAAATGTTTGGACTTACTTTTTCCAATATCCTTTAGGAGAACGAAGATGGGGAAGTTGAGGAGTCTATCGATGTCCACTTTGAACCTGTTGTGAAGTTGGAAATCATCGAAACCAAATCCCTTGAAGAGGAAGAGACCGTTTTATACAAATCGTAAGCAATTTCAAATCATGACGAAATAGCCGCGCAAAGCTGTTCAGATATGACAAGCCAACCTCCCAGTGGAAGGAACGAGGAACCGGCGATGTTAAGCTCCTACAGCATTCATCAACTGGAAAAATAAGAGTCTTGATGCGAAGAGATCAAACGCTAAAAATATGTGCTAATCATTATAGTACCACTTAGCCTTTTATCCTTATTTTAGTATTGCCCCAAATGAAGCTAGTCCCCAATGTTGGATCGGATAGGTCATGGGTTTGGAGCACCCCTGCCGACGTCTCCGACGGCGAGCCAAATGCAGAGCTCCTTGCAATTAGATTTGGAACGCCTGAAATTGCTCAAACATTTAAGATCAAATTCGAAGAGGCTCAGCAGCTAAATACAACGACAGGCTCTTTAGAAAAAATCGAATCAAACAATGGAAAGGACAAAAATCCTGCCAATGAAAAAGAGTCGACATCCGCCGACGATGCAAAGCCTAAAGAGGAATAAAAAGCTTATATGCCAATAAGAGCGGTACCCAAAACTTTTCCAGAAGGAATCTCAAAATTAAGGCCCAAGTGAGGGCTATGTTAACGCTTGAAGTTGAGACTGCTGTTTTATTTTGCATAAAACACGGTGAGAATGCATAAATAAACAAAGCGCTGTAAGACATCCCGACATATGGTTAGTAAATGTTATATGATAAAATTATAACAGCCCTTAGTTCTGATGGCTGCTGCTTATTTCTGTTATTAACTTTTGAATATAAACACATAGATAATTATCATCTGTTGCTGTTATCGATTTCAACACTATTATAGGTCGTTGTTTTGTTAGTAAGTTAGGTCGACGCATCTTGCACCAGCCGTCTCCGAGCTAATATAGCTGGTTATCCCGATAAGAGATTGTGCATTTATGTTTGATAGATCTATTTCAATCCTTTAAAGCATTTTGAAGCTAAAGAATTACTCGGCCAAATGCAAACACAAGTAGGATGACCTGGTGATTAATTTTCGGAGTTTAATAGACCATTTGGACAAGTATTGAATTTAATATTCCGATTGGATGCAAAATTTTCGGTGCAAAACAGTCTATAAAGCTCTAGAAACCTTTTCAGCAAACTTTCCACCAAAATGAAGATTGGAACCCTTCTATTTCTCGTAGCTTTTATTGCTATTCTCGCTATCCCTTCCCTACAACTTGAAGAAGTAATTCAGCCAAAAAATGGTTCACAAACTCAAGTTCCGACTTTTAAAGTAACTGTACTACTTCCAGAAAATGCAGTACCTCCACAAGATCAACTGCCTCAACAAGATCAACTGTCTCAACAAGATCAACTGTCTCAACAAGATCAACT
>NW_013546133.1:0-20164 GCF_000760515.2 Mitosporidium daphniae
GAGAAAGTCATCGACTCAAATAGCACAAAATCGACTCCAATAAAATTTGAACGGCAAAATCGAATCTCTTCATTGATTTTGTGATGGAGCCAACTAATGAAGGACGTCAGGTCAAGCTCGGTTTTTTTCTCGGAAACAAGGCTCGAATATATGGCTCTCAAATAGTTAAAAAGATCTTGCTGGAGCAATCTATGATAAACAGGCTCGGAGAATTTTGTAATCGAGTCGCTGACTTTCTCTAAAGCTCAGAAGAAAACCATACTTATGGATGATGTGAATATTTTTAGAAACCCAAGATCAGAGGTTGAGGTTTTGCAGGAAATTATTTCCAGCACATTTTCAAGCAAAACATCGTGGAGAGGAATGAGGATCGTTTCATACCATGCTATCATGTTTAGCTAAAAATAAACGTTCTATGTTACTTCTTCAATTGGATAGACCGGGTCATTGTACTTTTCTGTCCGCTTAAAGGGAATCCAGTACCGATCCAAATAGGAAAGAATGAACGATGATTTTTCAGAAAAGTCTTCGAAAATATTCCAGTACTTGCAGTACACCTCGAGCGACAGATTGGTATTTAATTCTCGCTTAAATGTGGTTGCCAAAAAGTCTGATAGGGCGGTTTCAAGCCATTTTTGATAGGCCTGATATATATCTTGGCCCAATATGATCGCTAGAAATAAAAAGGAAAAGCCAACCTGACGCTTGTGAAGATGGATTAGAAACAAAAGAATTGCTAACACCGGTGCAGTAATTAAAAACAAGGCTACAGTCAAAATTAGAAGGTTACGAATATAAATCAAAAAGTATCTGAAAGTCAGGAGGCGCAGTACCGTCACAATGGACAAACAAAGAGTTGAAGTAGGGCATCAAATGTTGCCATACATCGTTAAATTGACTCATGATGCGAATTAAATAAAAAAACAAAAAAGTCGCCCGAAGAGGGTCTCGAACCCTCGGCCTTAAGGTTAAAAGCCTCACGCTCTACCGACTGAGCTATCCGGGCTGAGTAATGCACCTAGCTTGTTATATAAGTTCTTTTAAAAATAACATTTGATAATCAACCCATATGGCTCTTATTTCTGATAACGCCATTTTACTGAATTTTCTGGTGATAAAAAGGCATTTCAAATGTTGAATATTTTCCCTACGTTTCCATTTCTGAAATTGATACCAACATTATAAGAGCCGGTACGCGCTTAAGCGGCGCTGCTTTAAATAAATTATTTCGTTGTACTCTTGTAACTGGTTTTTAATTTTAAAGCCTAGCACTACAATCATCCCATCAATTGATTTTTATCATTTTTTCAAATATGCTCCTGTTATATTTGGCCATTTGCTGCGGCCTTTTTGTCAATTCTTGCCGGGGAATACATTTTTACCTCGAGCCAAATCAGAAAAGGTGTTTCATTGAGCATCTTCCTCGCCATACGGTATTTTTAGGTTAAGTAGCCTTCCTTACATATTAATTTAGGTGTTTATTCAACCCAAGTTTACAATCCCTACACGAACAAATACACAGACGATCCATTATCCAGTGTAAGCATTATTGTCGATAGCGAAAGGGAAAATCTGCTCAAGCAAACGGGCTCCTCAAGCGATCGTTTCTTTTTTACATCTGGGGAACACTCTGAACATATTATCTGTCTTTCCTCCAATAATCCTACCTTGGGATCGCAAAATGGTTGGTGGAGCCAGGGATCATCAGGCAGCTCCAACATGCAGGGCTCAATTAAAATGACATTTGAGGTGTTTATTGGCGATCCAGGAGAGCCTTCTATTGTCTCCCCAATTGAAGCAAAGGTTGCCGGTCTCGCGCAAACAGTTTCTCAGCTGAATACTCTTGTCTCTGAAATAAGAAGGGAACAGTATTTACATAGAGAAAGAGAAGCTGAATTCAGATCGCTCTCAGAATATGTAAACGGACAGGTTGTATGGTGGACAATTGCCCAAATCTTGGTGCTTACTGGCGTTGCATCCTGGCAGGTTAAGAGATTGGGAAGGACATTGCGCACCAAGAGATTGATATGAGGTCTTAAATAAATTTGAAGAAAGCTAGCAAATTGGGTTGGATTTGGTTGAATCCCTACGCTAGCCGTAAGAGTTAGTGCAAACGTAGACGAGCCACTTGATGTAAGGGGCCTCCCAGGAGCGCAAGACTAATCTTGAAATTTAATATTAAATCTGGAACCGTGCATGTAGACAAGTAGTACACCTTTTTCTCATAAGTAGCCGCTGTTTTTAGCCGCAAGGCAGGCTTTCTGGTTGCAATGAATGTTATTTTAAGCAACACATAGGAGTCTTTCCAAGAGAACCTTGGTTTGCCTTTCTCAAATAAGTGTTCCTTGACCTCGAAAACCATTCAATTAGATGCTTCGAAAGTCCCTTCAACAGCAAGGATAACCTTATGTACATCAAATCAGACTAAATAATAAGAAACCTACTGTCGGGAAGTCTAACACAAGGCTTCCCGACAATATAAAATCCGGACTGAGAAAATTCATATTATTAAAAGTAACTTCAAGGCCCTTAGAATAGACAAGCTAGAGCTTTCAGGGTTCATCTGGTGCTTTGATGACAAAGATATTTGCGAGCGCCCGGTTGCCATTATAAATGTGCTCCGAATGCAAGTGTTTCGCAGATGCAAGAAAATCTGTAAATGCCTCAATCAATTCTGGGCTTTTTCTGAGCTCGTAAGCCCTTCTAATAAAGGAATTTACGGAGTCTGAAAGATCGGTGTGTTTGGTCAAAAGTGCAAGGGGTTTGCTTGAAAGGCTTCCAAAAAAGTCTACTTGTGCACTAATGAGAATATCTTTTTGATAGATAAAATAGTTGATCCGATACCTATTGAAATAGCTCGAGATTCCAGCTTTATCAAAAAGAACGCAAATTTTATTGTAACTTGTTTTTATTAGAGGCTCAGTTGTGGCATTTGGAGACAATTGAAAACTCGGATGGTTTGAAGTGGTAACTGCCGCATGAAAATGGCTTTCCGCATCATTAGTATTCTTGGGGGTTCTATTATGTGCAATATTCACAATTTTATGTCAAAGTACGGCAGATATCAATACAAAAGAATTCCGCTAGCAGCTATTGCTGTGCAAAAGAAATTTCAAATTGGTGAGTTGTCGACTGAATTTGCACAGGGCATTGCTTTTAAAGGCTCATCATGCTGGATATGCTAATACACCACACTGGAATATAACATCCACAACTTTACGCCATGTTTGAGCTGTAATCGCACTCTTGTTATTTGCAACTATGTGCACCACCTTGGCTGCTTGATATCGGTAAGGAACGTTGGTGCGACTCGCATTCAATTTGGTTAAATTTTAATTCCGTTGGAGGGTTAAGGGGACTCTCAAATTCACCCAACAAACTTTTATTTGCAACCTTTTCTTGTTATAAATTTATGGAAGCTTCAGAAGCCTGTTCATCGCATTCCTCTTCTTTGGATGCACACAATGAATGTCCATACCGGGAAAAAAAGTCAAATATTAATCCGTGCACATTGATGCCACATCCCGAAATCTTGAACGCAACTTCAATTGACGGGATTTCATCTCCGCTCTCAAAAGGCCTATCCACAGAGAGGGAATCAAGCACGATCCCCAAAGTAACTGCACCTGGACATGTTGATGAAACATGGAAGTATCCATCTCCCCGAATGTTTTATCATGCTCTTTTAAGGAAAGGCTACGCCACAGATCCACAAGATATTGACAGCATGTTATTTATTCACAATCAATTAAACGAGGGGGTCTGGAAACACATTTTGGAGTGGGAAAACTTTATGCAACCCAACGCTACTGGCAGATGCCAACCGCTGCTAAAAAGCTTTCAAGGGCGGCCTCAAAAGCTGTCTCCAAAGGCCTGGTTTGCCCACAAATTCCTAGGCGCCGATAAGCCGTTTGATAGACACGATTGGGTGATTGAGCGCTGCGGAAAAAAAGTTAGATATGTTATTGACTACTACGAAAACGGAGTTGACCAATCCGGCTCTCCAACTATGAATGTATGTGTTAGGCCTGCATTAGACAGCATTGAATCAATTTTCTATCGCTTCCGTCGATTTCTTGACAGCTAACAGACAACTGAATGGCGATGGACGTGGAAATGGGGATCCAGGTGGCGATGGCGATCACGGTGGAAATGGAGATGGATATTTGTTAATTTAAATTTTGAGTAAATTTACAAACTAAATTTGCGTGTGAGCGCCTAGTAATTCATAATGCTTCAAGAAGCAGATCCTCAATGTTCTGCTAGTGGCTCCACATCTACCGATCGGTGTGACTTTTCTTCGGAGGAAGAAAAAATACTCCAATTCTGGGACTCCATTGATGCCTTTAATCTTTCAAAAGAACTATCTAAAGATAGGCCTCTTTGGACGTTTTATGACGGACCTCCATTTGCTACCGGTCTTCCTCACTATGGACACATACTTGCTGGAACCATTAAGGATGTCGTTTGTAGATATGCATATCAGAACGGATACAAGGTACCCCGTCGGTTTGGATGGGACTGCCACGGTCTTCCTGTGGAGCACGAAATTGACAAGAAATTAAACATTACCTGCAAGGCCGATATTGAGAAGCTTGGTGGAATTGCCATCTATAACCAGGCCTGTCGAGAGATTGTCACCCGTTACACTTCAGAGTGGGAAAGCACCGTGCGCCGTACCGGTCGTTGGATTGATTTCAAAAATGACTATAAGACCATGTATCCTTCGTTCATGGAGAGTGTTTGGTGGGTGTTCAAATCTCTGTGGAATAAAGATCTGGTTTATCAGGGACACAAGGTTTGTTTCGACTTTTATTGTAGGTGTTGCCATACTCCACTGCCTGCACTTCGCCCCTGTCAAATTTCGAGGCCAACTTGAATTACAAGGACATTGTCGATCCCACTGTCATTGTGTCTCTTCCGCTTGTCGACCGCCCGGAAACAAGTCTTTTGGTATGGACCACCACTCCATGGACGTTACCTTCTAACTTGGCGGTTATTGCCAATCCAGATCTTCTCTACGTCGAGGTCCTGGATACAGAGACATCAAAAAAGTTTATTCTTGCAGATGCTCTGTTAAGCTCCATTTACAAAGATGTATCTGATACTTCCGAATCGTTCAAAAGAATTTCATCGTTCAAGGGATGCGAGCTGAAGGGATTGTCCTATCAGCAGCCGTTTCCGATATTCGAATCGCGAAGAGCCTCCCACGGAAACTTTGTTGTCATTACGGATCCGTTCGTAACTGCAGATGCTGGAACTGGTCTTGTACATTGCGCCCCTGCCTTTGGGGAGGACGATCATCGGGTATCGCTGGCCAATAAGATCATCTCAGAGAACGAGGCTGTCCCATCTACCATTGATGAAAAGGGCCATTTTGAAGCAGGCTTTTTCGAGGGAACTTCAATTCCAGGCTCGTATTTCAAAGATGCTGATAAGGAAATTATCAAGCTGCTCAAAGCCAAAGACCGCATAGTACGCCAAACTCAACACAAGCACTCGTATCCATTTTGTTGGCGCTCAGACACACCTTTGATGTTCAAAGCGGTACCCTCTTGGTTCATACGGGTTACCGATCACATTCCCAAACTTTTGGAAAACCAAGCCAAGACTCGATGGGTTCCCGCAAATGTTGGGGAGAAAAAGTTCACCCATTGGCTGGCTGCCGCTCACGACTGGGCTGTATCGCGAAATCGATACTGGGGCACCCCTATTCCGGTTTGGCGCTCTGCTGATGGAAAGGAAACCATTGTTATTGGAAGCATCGAAGAGTTAGCTCGCCTTGCCGGTATCCGAAGCGATTCGATCACAGATCTACACCGTGAAAGCATTGATCACATCGAAATTCCCTCCCAAATCGATCCAAACGGACGCCCTCCATTAAGAAGAGTTGAAGAGGTCTTTGATTGCTGGTTTGAATCTGGCTCAGTTCCCTATGCCGCACAACATTATCCTTTCAGCGAAGTTTCAAATGCTGGTACGCCGGAACAACCACCGGGAACGTTCGCCTCATCATTTCCTGCTGATTTTATTGCCGAGGGGATTGACCAGACTCGCGGATGGTTCTATACCCTTTCTGTATTAAGCACACTTTTGCTTGATAGACCCCCATTTCGAAATGTCATTGTTAATGGCCTGATTTTAGCGGCTGATGGGAAAAAAATGTCAAAGCGATTGAAAAACTATCCAGAGCCCGAGGTGGTGATGGGGAAATTTGGTGCTGATGCGCTAAGACTTTATCTCATCAACTCCCCCGTTGTWTGTGCAGAGTTTCTAAAGTTCAAAGAGGAAGGTGTACGTGGAATTTTGAGGGATGTTTTGATCCCCTGGACCAATACATCTCGGTTCTTTACAGAGCAGGCCTCCCTGATAAGCGCAACGTTTGCGCGCCCCATTGTTGGCCAGTTTGTCGGCAATGCGGATGAATTTGTAGGGCAGTCTTCAAGTCTTTTTTCGGATGATATCATGGATCGTTGGATCCTTTCACTCTTACAAACGCTGATTGAAGAGGTGCGTCAAGAAATGGATGCTTACCATTTGTATTCCGTGGTCCCAAAGCTGCTAACCTTTCTTTCCTCGCTGTCTAGTTGGTATTTACGTCTTTCGCGCAAGCGTGCAAAGAACGATGAAGACAAAGAGGACCAGCTCAAGGCTCTTGGCACGCTGTTCCATGTGCTCTATTCTTTGACCATTATCATGGCACCATTCACGCCTTTTGTTGCTGAAAGTCTCTTTCAAGAGCTCTCCGGGTTTATTTCAAATGAAAAGGAGAAAAAAACATCGCCCCCGCTGCTTTCTGTCCATTTCCAGCCTTTTCCATGCGTAAATACTCTCTTGAAAGACAAATTGACAGAGGAGAGGTTTTCACTTTTCCAAGAGGCCATGGATCAAGCTAGAGCCATTAGGGAGCAAAAGAATATTTCGCTCAAAATCCCCCTTTCTTCAATGATCATCGTTACAAACTCCCACGAGCAGCAATCACTATTGTTGCCTCTGGTTTCTTACATTTCCGTGGACTTGAATGTCCGCGATGTCCGCATTCTGGTGGACACGGATGTTGAACATCTGGGTATCAAAATTGCCTACAAGGCGCTCCCAAATTTTTCTCTGCTTGGCCGGCGTTTGAAGACCGAGCTAGATGCGCTCCAAAAGGCTCTTAGGGAAGAAGTATGCGATTCCCATCTTCGTGCATATTTCTTGGACAAGTCAAAAGGGCTATGTGTTGGCAATAGATGGATCTTGTCCGAAGACGAGGTTTCGATTTCCCGCTCTGTCCTTGCTCTTCCGGAGCAATGGGAGCAGCAGAAAAACGCCTCTGCCAACCGCCAGGTCATCACACTGCTTTGCACAGAGCTTTCTGAAGATCTTCTTCAAGAAGGTGCCGCAAGAGAAATACTTTCGCGTATTCAGCAGCTCCGTAAAAAGGCTGGACTAAAACAGAGCGACACGGTCTCCATTTACCACGATGATTTGGCATCTGGGTCGATTTTTGTCAGCCAGGCTGCATACTTTGAGCGGTCTCTGAAGAATACGATTTTGATACCAAAGCAAACAGAGACCAATTCCCTTGAGCATGCTCTCGTCGATGAGATCATGATCTCAGATCGCCTTATCAAACTGACGCTCTCCAGCCAGTTTGAGTAGGCCCAATTAAATTTTACTGATCAGAAATACAGCTTTCACATTAAAGGAGTGGTGTTGACGAACAGTTTGCCTGGAAATAGTTTGCCGCGAAATAGTTTATTGAATTAAGGACAAATATCTACGAAAACAGCCGATTGCCAATCAAGGCAGGCGCAAAACTCGCAGTTTCCCCTTTTCCGACTTGTTTGGAAAGGAAAGGCCGGGTGGCGGTCCATTAGGAGTAGAAACTGCCGGTGCGGTATTTTCCCGCTTTGGAAGTTCGGGAAAGGCCTCTGCGCGCGACTCTTGTCTTTTCAAGCTTTGGCTGGCTGGCAAGCTTGAGGGTTTTGACAACGGCACCTTTTCCGGAAAGGATATTTTCGGTGCAGATGCTGAAACAGATGGGGGGCCCATAGCCGATGGCCTCAAAGACGAGAGAGAGGGAAACAATTTTTCTTTCGAATGTAGCACTGCCGGCTTCCTTTTCGAAATTAAAGGCATAGACGAATTGATGGGGGCAAGCGATGGAAAAGAGTCTTCAGATAGCACAAATGGCGTAGAAATGTCTTTCCTGGTCTCCCTGCTCGGTTCCTGTGTTGAAGAAGCTGGCGAATCCTTTTTAGACAAATCGATTGAGAGTATATGTCGATTCTGGGATCTTTGACCGCCCCTATAAAGCTCTGGATGCTGGTTGGCCATGTGGCCCTTCAGATCAATCACAGTCGAAAAGACAACAAATTTTTTTTCAAGGCAAGGCTTTTCATTGCACATAAAATGGGAATCGTGGAAATGTTGCTCCTAAGAAAACGTAAAAATTTCCGCACTTACCAGCGATTCATAATTCTTGTAATACTGGTCCTTGATCTCATTTGAAATACATATGAAGCACGATTCGTGTGCATCCCTACAATGGGTGTAAAGCTCATCGTTAGAGTAAAAGCGCACACTGCAAAACTTGCATTCGGGATGCCCTATTAGCTTTTTCTGGATTTGCACGATTGGAGAAGTTTGGGGAATGTTGTCTTTCCGCCTTTTCTTTTCCTCAATTGTTCTCATGTGCGAACGCAATGTGAACGGATTTTCAAATAGGGGGATCTCCTCAAAAAATAATTTCTGGTTATCAAAGCAGATGGTACAAATGAACTTTCCATGAACCCGCTCCAAGTGTACAGGAAAGTCGGTTCTTTTTGTCAAAGCCACGTTGCAAGAAAAAATGGGACATCGTGGGTTTATCAACTCCTCACACGTCCGCCTAACCCTTTCCGTTTCGAAATAAATCTTGTATTGATTTTCCGGATCAAAAGAGATATAGTTCGAAGCACTTTCGGGGATTGAGACCAACTTTAAAAGAAAGTTTGGAATTGTCTCCTGTTCAACATGGCTTTCAAAAATCAAAACATTATTTGAGGACCTCTAAGCTTGATAAATCAAATTGAAGCCTAACTTTACAGAGCGGGCAAGCCATTATTTGAAAGAGGACTCTCAACCTAAGAGAGCATCTATAGCATATCAGATGCGAGCAAATTCCGATTGCCCAGGCCTTTACATTGACCTCCACGCAAATCTCGCAATTGGAAATTTTCATTTAAAAAATAAAAAAGGGGTCAGCCGAGAATCGAACTCGGGACCTCTCGCACCCTAAGCGAGAATTATACCACTAAACCACTGACCCAGTCTCAAGTTTAAAAAAAATAGTATCCTAACCCAATTTTATTAGAAAAGATAGAAAAAGAGGGCAAACCTAGTAGTGTTTTGCCAATAATTTTGGGATTATAATTTATTTTGCATTTCCACATATTCAAAAAGCAAGTCCAAATGCTCACTAATACCCAGTTTATAAGGCGAATATTTGTCGAGAATTTCTCGCTTGACAAGCTCTTTGGCTCCGCTATGTCTTATCAAGAGGCGTCTAATCTCTTTCTCGCTTGGAAGAGTGTAATGGGGCAAAAAAGAATGGTACTGACTGTGATCCTCTACGATCTCTCCAGCAAGCATTTTGTGGTCGCGCAGAAATTCATTTAGATCGTCAGAATCGTTCACAATTGGCCATTCTGGGGTCCTTTTGAGCTTATCGATCAGCTTAGCTTTGGTGCCAAACTCAAACGTAGCTCCAGAAAGGAAGTATCTTGTGGCTGCCAATTCCATTGTCAAGCATTTGGCCAGCGATGCTAATTGACCTCCAACTCGAAGCAATTTTACCGTCTTTCTCAGCGAATTTGGACACATCGTTTGAAGTTTTGTGAGGATTTTTTCGGAATACACAGCAGAGGGTCCCTTTGCTTCCTGAGAAATCCTCTTTAGCTTGCAGGCTATGTCTTCATAGCAATCGCTCTTGTTGAATCTGCGAATAAAAGCTAACAAACATACACATAATCGACAAACCGTCTTGAGGGAAGGTTTGAGTCTATAGAGTTATCCGAAATTTTAAATGTCGTCTCGGGCAAGTAGGAGCCCGAAAACTCGTTTAGAATCAAATTGAAGTTGGGGTCTGAACCGTCCAGCCCAGAAAGCCTAGCAATTAGGTCTTCTATCCGGTGATGAGGAATATAATGAGTAGCCAATCCGCAATGACTAACAACGGGGTTAACAAAACGCGATTACTAAATTTGCTGGCCATGAAGACGTTCGCCGGTGAGACCCAAGAAAACACCAAGGCCGCAATCTAATTTTGGAAGGAAGTTGGTTGCTCCAACGTCTGGGTAAAATCCGATCGCAGTCTCTGGCATTGCAAACACAGATCTTTCCGTGGAAACACAAAAAGGCGCATTAATGGAAAGACCGGCACCGCCGCCAAGAGTCAATCCATCGATTATGCTGAGAACAGGGGCTATTTTGGGGCCGGTTAGCGAAATCAAGTGGTTCAATCGATATTCCTGTTGAAAAAACTTCATGGCCTCATCAACACCATGCTTTTTGCGTGTTTTGAGGACATCTAAAGTGTACATCAAATGGGATACCAATGACATCGCCGCCGGCGCAAAAGACGGGAGAGGCCTCATTCACCGCCCGGGCCTTGATGACAATAACCCGACATGAGGGTCTATCTCGAAGGATCTAGGAAAGTAGGTGCAGACGTTACTTGGATATACGTTGTGATCTGCTGAATCATTTGCATTGTCAAGGAGTTCAATTTTGATGGACGGTCCAGCTCGATGATTCCTACGCTCCCCGAAATGCGCATATGGATATTTTCGCATTTGATTGCCTCCCCAGCAAGAGGCGAAATTGTATCTGAAATCTTTGAAAAGTCTCTTGATGCAAATGTACGATCCATCGATTTGGAGGGTTTAGCTTGAGATAGGCTGGTTAAATCCGTAAAATAGTCGACCGCTTGTTTGAGTTCAACGATTGATGGATACGGATTTTGAAGGTCGTTAAATTTGCTGCGTTTGTAGTATTTTAAGAACGAGAGCGGCTTCCGATGAGTAGAGAGCGCCCTGCTATAAATTCCGAGCACCATAAAAGTTGACCCAAACTGCAACAATGCAACTCCATTATGCCTGCCACAGAACATAACCCTAACCCTACACAAGCCAACAAATCATTGCAAATTTATTAATTTTTCAAAAAGCACTTTATAGGGTTTTCTGTAGAGCTGGATTGCTTTTTCTTTTTCAACAATGGCTCAATAGACCGGCTTTTGCTAGAAGCGACATCTTTTCGGCAACTTTCATCTTTGCTGCAAATATCATGTCTGCTGAAACTATCAACGTTGCTGCAGCCATCGGAAGCGAAATGATTTTCCTCAAATAACGAATGCTTCAAGCTTGATATCGGGGCCGGGCTTGGGACAGGCTTACCGAGAGCTTTATGATACTCTGGAAATGTTGCTAGGTCTACGCTAAAGTAGTATTTGATTTTTTTCTTGATCTCATTGCTCTTAATACATTCATACGAAAACCTGGTTATCGCTCCATTTGAAGGAACCTTGAGCAAAAATCCTTCGTTCGCCAATTTCTTTAAAATATGAGAAGATTTCTGGAAAGTAGTTCCAAGTCTTGTTGCCAAGTCCATGTGATCAGTTATGGACAGGTTGAAGGAAATAAACAACGCTCTTCTGACAAGCGATAAATCGGAACAGAATTTCAGCACCTTTGGTCGTTTTTTATGCTGGCAATTATAACAAGTATGAGTGGACCCTTCATGGCTTGGGATCCTCTTATCAGAGTTGCTATAATATCCACAGCAGACCGTATGTTGCCAAGTATTGCAACTGTCACAGAATATCATGGCAACATCGGGCTCTTCATAATCGGATGCACCACACGGACAACGTATAGAGTCACACGATGGCCTCGATGAAAAAACGGCCTCAGTCGGGGGTTTTATGTCGGGGGCGAATGGATCACAGGCTGGGTATCCATAATGGTAGAGCGGTCCATTTGGGGCGAAATCGTTTCGATTGGAGAGCATACCAAATTGTTAAAATCCAAATCATCGGCTTTCACAGGCCACTCCTTGCAAGGGGCGTGCGGAAGATTGCTTTGTGATGACGATATGGGGCATGCCCCAGCTTGAAACGACTCTTTTGTGTTTTTGCTGCCATGCTCGTCGTTGGGTAGCAAATCGGACTTTGTTTGAATTTTAAGAGATATTCTAACGTAGGTAACTAATACATCGGCAACACATACGTATGGAATGGGGTCGCTGCTTGCCCAAGATCAAATCTCAGAGAATCTGCGCCACGGGAATTGACAAAAATCTCATCTGGGCAATCAAGAAACAACGGCGGTTGGTATGAGGATGGCGTCCGATCCTCGTAGTAATATATTCGGATGGTTAAATATTTGATTGCGGGCAAGGACTAGAACAGAAACAAATCATTACCTTTAGCGTTTGGGTCAATATGCACATGGTCCTTAAAATCTGCACGGCAGAGCGCTTAAAGTCGATCTCCTTCTGGCTAAAGTGCAAAATTTCCTTGTCATTTTGTTCGATCGATAGAGATGATATGTCGGCACCAACATGGTCACTGTTGAATGGTGCATAGGCGACCTTGAAAGTATACCATTCAAGAACATTTTTCGGGTCATCCGGATCGATGAAAATGCCAAGGTATATTGTACGCAGGTATTTTTTATCCAAGGCGTCATAAATGCCAAGCTCAATCCAATCGAGAAAAGTATCTGCTTCTGGCGACATTCCACGGGCAAGTCTTTTCAGCGCCAGGTCGCACAAAAAGTGATCGGTAAAATTTTTCTCTTCAAACAAATCCCTCAAGTACCCAATGCAGGAAAACGACGTGGATATCAAATGTTTCATCAGAGCTAGGCTTTGGCCTTCGCTTTGGATGATATCAACCTTTTCATTAACCTAAGATGGTAACATCGCAACAACGGCATACCCTTAGCGCCATCTTTCACGGCGTGTAATGAATTTTTTCTCCCCAACGGTGGCATGCATTAATTCATGCAAACTGCATTTTAAGGTTCTCGATATTCGAATGTTTAATTGCTACGGTGATTTGATGCGGGTGGCGTGAAGCGAGTCTGCAAGTGCAAACCACGGTGCAAACGTTAAATTAGTTCCTCTCAAATAAAAGCAATAATTCGTAATGATCTGTCTGGGGAAATAAATCGACCGGGATTGCCCTTTTTATGCAAAATGGACCACCTGGGTATCTCTTGGAGGTTGATCGACAAAGACTAGTCAAATGATGAACGGTTTTCAGCTTACTCCTCAAAATTAACAGCGGCCAAATCGGCCTTACAAGATATGTAAATGACCTTTTTGATCAGGGGATTGCTTCGCAGAGAATGAATGACCTCCTTTTTGACCCCATTTCTGGGAGGATCCAGGATAACAACGAACTCATCAGACTTTGAATGCGAAGACAAAACCTTTGGAAGAATCGTTTCAACGGGTCCAGCGATCCACTCCGACTTTTCTGAAATGCCTAGGAAAATGAGAAATAAAATACCATTTATCGCTGCATTTCTTTTTGCGTCCTCGATGGCCTCAGCAATCAGTTCAATCCCTACAACATGATCAGCAAAGCTTGAAAGAATAATTCCAATGGTTCCAGAGCCGCAGCAAAGATCAAGAAGTATCCTATTTTTTTGAACGCTACTTGTGGCATCGCTACCGTCTGCAATAAAAGACCCGGCAAGCGTAAACAGCTTTTCAGAGGCATATACGTTGGCTTGGAAAAAAGCTTCAATTGAAACCTCAAACTTAAAATCAAGAATGGTCATTGGAAGCGATTTGGGACCATATATGCTCACTAGGGGCTTCGAAAAATCGAAATTCAAGCTGAGACTTGAGCTTTCTTGATAAGACAAAGAAGCAACACTAACATTCTTATTATCCTGGCCCTCCCAACTGAAAGATCTGCAAAACTCCTCCAGTCCTTTAAGAGGATAATTTGCATCGCTGGAAAGTTTTGTAACCGAGATCAGGGCCATCACTAAAAATTACGCCAAAAGATAACCCAAACATTTTCCGTCATCCATTAATCTCAGCAACAGAAGCCTCCAAAACCCACAATGAGTAATTCTATTATAAACTGCAAATAACGCATCCACTGGCGTGATTCTATCTTGTTGGTAATGTGCGGAAATAAGCCACTCGTTGAAGGCCGCTACGAAGGCCTTCATTCCGGGATGGACAATCAGGATTGGGTCTGGCGAACATACAGACAAGTTTTCCTCCATATAAGAGCCCATTGTAAATCCCACGATCGGGTCTTTCCCGGATTCACCCCCAAATCCGATAGTAAATTCACATTTGTTTCTATATCCAGTAAGGACGGGGGACGCAACAACATATTCAATAACATGGCTATAGTTAATCCGAGATAGAGCGGATGATGCCATTTTCTTTTTCAACTCCAGTTGTTCCGAATATGGATATCGCCAGAACTTTGTTACCTGATCTTGGATCCGTTCGCTTTCTGGAAGGGAGCTGTTCTTTTTGGATATCGAATAAAAGGCGTCCGACTCGACGTTCAGCTTTCGTTTGGTGAGTGAGTTAATCGAAAGTGGTTTCTTGCATTTTGGATACAAAATCTTTTTGTTTGAAATGAAATCTTGAAAATCGCTGAGACTCCCCTGGCTAGGGAAGATCATGATACAAGTGTCTTTTTTCGGGTCCTTTTGCACCTTATACTCATGCTGGAACTCCTTGAGGAGATCCTGTAATTTTGGCGTCAATTCTTTCGCAGTTAGGTATCGCGGGACATTCTGAAGACATAATTTACATTCTTCTTTTGAGGGTTCTGCAACGATTTCCAAGCCAGCATTTTCTTCCATTAAAATTTAAATATTTGCCGCTTCAATTTAATTCGACTTTGAATCGCCACATCATTCATAAAAGACTGTGACATTTACATACCAAAAGGGGACGATGAACTTTTTATCCTCCGCTAATAAATTCAACTTTCTTTTTCTCGATCGCTCATATAATGCTAAGCCTTGCGCGATGACTAAACATCCATCTCCCTTCCCAAGATCCCAATATTTATTAGCCCTGAAACTACAAACTTATTGGGATCGGCTATTCCAGTTTTTACTGTCCGAGCCTATTTATTCATCATATTTCTTGGATGCCCTAATGATAAGGTTTTTATAGCTTCATAACTTTAGTATAACGCCTGGAGATGCCTTTATGAGCAGGCTCTACGAAATCGAAAAAGCACATAGGTTGCACCGCCAAAATGTTTTCATCATCTCCCTGTTAATGATGTCTTTTAGATTCCAGTCCTTGCCGTGACAAGGACAGACTATTTGCTGGGTGGAGAGTCTGCTCCACAGCTGAAGACCGTTGAATTTAATACCATTGCAACCGGGATGGGTTTGTTAACCGATTCGCTTTGGTCTATGAGGGAATTTTTATATGGGGCTGATGGAGCAGGTGAAAGGCCCAACTGTGGTCATTTGTATATTGAGTCTTTTTGCGATGCCTTTAATCTTTGGAATGAGCTTAACAGCGAAAACTCGGCCTTTCCCCCCATTTTCGCTATGATCGTTTTGCCAAATGAAAGAAATATTTTTGAGCACCAGGAAATATGTGAGCGACTTTTGAAAAAGGGCATCCAAACTCATAGGATAACGCTCTCCGAATTGGGAACATCGGGATCCTTGACCAAAGATCGATATTTAATTTACAAAGGGTGTGGTTTTCCTTGTCGTGACTTTGTAGGTCTTGCATAGCCGTTGCCTATTTTAGAACCGGCTATGCGCCAAGCAATTTCAATTCTGTAGATGTATTAATCAGCGCCTAAACGTAGGACTGGAATGGCCGCGATCTCATCGAGGCGTCCAACTGCATCGAATGTCCCTCCTTGGCCTTGCAGTTTATAGGTTCAAAAAAGGTGCAACAAATGATCGCCGAAGATTCCTTCCCATTGGATTGGTAACTGGATTTGGGTAAACAACCATATAGGATTGTTGGCGATTCCTCTCATTTGCTTGCCTCCACATTTGTGCAGTTTTTTTCTCTAGATTCGGAAGTACGGAGGTGTGCGGCTGTTGAGTTTATGGAGAAAACCCCAAAAGCCGAGTTTGTACTAAAACCACAAAGGGAAGGCGGAGGTATTTCGATTTTTTCTGATCTCAAGGCAATAATATTTTCTTTCGAGATGAGATTATGAAAATCATCTCGACAAATCAGGCTGCCGATCTCGCCCAATATATTCTTATGGAAAGGATCATACCTCCCCCAAAAGCCCGATTTCAAGCCACACTTATTTCAGAAGGGATCACTGAGGACGAAGAGCTGTGCACATCTGAGCTTGGAATATTTTCCTCCTTCATAAGGTTAGCATTTCTCAATAACCCGATAGCCATGCTGGCCACATGAGCAAGGAAAGAATTGGCGGATATATCTTGAGAACCAAATCACTCTCCGTAGATGAAGGCGGGGTTTCGGCTGGGTTTGCATTTCTTGACACTCTTGACCTTTGCGATCCCTAATTGATGTGATTGATGAAAAGCGGCCTTGCGTTTAATAAATTCATACTTGTGGAAAGTTTGCTTTTCAGTAAAATTTAGACCCTCCAGCCGGATGATTGCAGAGGCGGAAAATTCGACCGGGTTACCGACTCAATTTGCGGTAAAGAAAACCTATGGGCGCAAAAAAAGACGGCCAGCTGCGCTTCCATCGAAAATAGAAAAAAGAAGAGAATCAAATGCTAGCCTCTCATCTTTCTTTCCGCATCAGACAACCAATTGCCACTTGAACGTCCATTTTTCGCCTTTCAAAAGTCTGCAGAAGTACCTTCGTGCTGGAATATCCGCTGCTGAAATGGCCTCTCAGAATGTATTTGACCTGGTACCGACTACCTCCCCCGTTCAAATAAATGCTCTTAGTAGGCCATCACGAGCGACCACTTCTAAAGGTCAAGCAAAGAGAAAAGTTGTTACTCAGCTGGCGAAGGCCATTTCAGGGGAACCCAATTCGCCAGCTGTTGTTTCGTTAGAGCCTTGTCCTCAAAACCGCAGTGCCAAAAAGCTCTCGATATCCGAACCCTTATTAAAGGGCCAACAAGCTTTCTCCCCCGAACATGCTATTGAGTTATCTCCTTCTGCTAATTTTTTGAAGGAAAATTTTTGTCTGAGTAATTCGATGGAAGAGAATCCATTTCTGGAATCAACATTTTTGTCGAATGCGAAAAGACCCGAGGCAGAGCCAGTGCTGAAGAGATATCCCGAGGCAGAGCCAGTGCTGAAGAGATATCCCGATGCTACGAAAGCTACGACAAAAGACATTTCAAACCTTTCACCTCCAAAAGAGATATCCAATGTTTTTAGCCCCGAAGTGTCGACGAAGCCGATGTGTTTGAACGAACCACCTCTATTGTCTACGCTTTTGTTGAATGCATGCGACCAAGAGCATGTTTTGGATTTTAACTTTTTTATGGAAGAATTCAAGTACTTTGCTTTTTTAATGGGTTAGGGAACACTACCTAATTGAAAAGGTCGGAGAGTCCTCATACTCCGAAGTCTTCAAATGTACATCCATTGAACGGGTAGATGGTGGGTCTCAGATGGCTCTAAAAATAATCCCCCTCAACTTGCAAATAACTAATCATGATAATGCTGAAGAACCTGACCACAATTCTGGTGAGAAGATCCCATACCGAAGCAGACCGCGCGACGTCCTCCATGAGCTGCTTATCACGCAAGCTTTATCCCCGCCAGATATACTTCCCCCAATCTGGAATGGATTCATTCGCTTGTATGGCGCAGCCTTGGTTTCTGGGGCATATCCGTCCATTTTAATGCGGTCGTGGCATGATTACGAGTCTAAATTCGGCTCTGAAAATCTTCCCCCCTCGCTCCTGGATCAGTTTATGGATGACCAGCACTATATGATCTTGCTTTTGGAATATGGGGGCGTCGATTTAGACCATTTCCCTCTGACAACACTTCCTCAATTGAAAAGCCTTTTTTCGCAATTGGTGCTTGCTCTTTATGTGGCGCAAAAGGTTTCCATTACAACTCTAACATGGCGGTAGGATTATGCGTTTGAGCATCGAGATCTTCATTTGGGCAATATTTTAATACAATCCTGCGACGACCCACATCATCACAACGATGGCAGCAAACGTGATGCGGTGGTTTGTCAAAAAGTACCCATGTTCATTCCTGTGCCTTCCGAATTCAGTGGGGTATTACCAGAAAATTTTGCATCCAGCGGGATTCAGGCCACAATAATCGATTATTCGCTTTCACGCCTGCAACCAAGTGCCTTTTGTTTCAGCTTAATTTAGATAAAAATGAAGGAATCCTATATGCCGATCTGGAACTTGACCCGAGCATCTTCGCAGGCGATGGTAGTCGACGAATTTGCCTAAATCCCTAGATCGTGTAGACATCCAATATGGAGTATATCGAGCCATGCGATCTATTCTTGGATTTCCCAAAGCTTCGCGCCCAAATTGGGAGGGATTCTTTCCATCAACAAATCTCCTTTGGCTGAAATTTGTTTCGGACAAGCTCTCAAAAAAAATATCGGCCAAACCAAGGATCCACGGAAGAAGGGACACCAACAATATGTCCATGAAGAGACTCCTCTCGTCGATCTCCTCGCTTTGTAAACATAACATACCATCTACATCAAATTGCTCTGGACTGACCATGGATTTTGTAGCCAGCATTTTTCATTTGATGGACAATTTTTGAAATAAATCAACAAATAAATACCGAATTGCACACCTTCCAATCATAGCTACTTGGCCTTTGTGTCAAGCGACATCAGCTATTAAAGCATTTCTAAATCAGCAGCGACATCAGCTATCAAAGCATTTCTAAATCAGCAAAATGCCCAAAACTCCATAGCATATCATTCTGTCTTATTAACAAAGCTAGAGCATGCTTATGTGGATCTGTTTAAATCGGACCAACTAAACGCCACGCGATCGGTATTTACTCAAACAAAATTTATCGACCAAACTTAAACCAGGCAAATCTAAGAGCCTCAAAGCTCGTCGGGGAAAACAAGATATGAATGCGTCTCTGTGCGCTTGGCATAACTCTTTGGGTTGCTGAGGATAATCTTTTCTTTGTAGCACTTGAAACAAGCGGGATGGTAGGTCTCTTCGCATCCAAGCTGAATAGCGGGTCCTTCCAGGGAGGCAACCCCGTCAACATGCTTCAAGGATAATGTCGCCTTACAGTGTCCACAATAGTAGCATGTGGTCTTGATCTCTTCAATAGAATCAGCCAGTTCAAATAGACGCTTTGAAGCTGGGAAGAGTCTAGAGCGGAAATCCGTTCGAAGGCCGTAGCAAATGACCGGGATGCCATGGCTAGTTGCGATTTCACGAAGCTCTTCAATGTGGACGGGAGAAAGAAACTGGGCCTCATCAACCAGCACACAAAAAAGATCCGTGGGATGCTGGAAAACCTCTAGGGACGTCAGATGGAGAAATGAAGATCCATTTTCACGATCTGTATGTGGGATTCCATTGCCATCTCCAGAAAGGAAGACACCTTCTTCTGAAGAAAGCAGGATGTCCGCTGCAGATTCGAGCCCAACTTTAGATTTGATGATACGCAGCCCAAATCGAGTGTCTAGCTTGGGCTTGATCAGAAGAACGGCCCTTCCTTGAATACGGTAGTTTTCAGCCACTGCAAGCAGGTTTAAGGTCTTTGCAGAAGAGACTGTTCCATAGCGGTAGTATAGTTTAGCCATCGATGTGATGCAAATTTGTTTGACCAGCTTCAGTTCGCTATTTGCTCCATCTTTACGATTGGAATTTCGGACTAAATTTTCAAATTTTGCTTTGCCACCTCGTTATTTTGTCGGACAAGATTGACTTGCAAAGAATTTTCACGTCTGCCCATTTGAACCAGCTCAAACGAGATCAGAAAGAGACAGCTCTTCTGCCGTGGCAAGAATTCTTTTCCACGGTTTTGAAGAGCCTTTGGTCACCCACCTGTTCTGCAGACAATCCAATTCCCAACTGGGACAGTATCCTCAAACTGAGTGATCAAAAGTCTATTGATGAGCTTAAATTGATCCTTTTTTGTGAGAGCAGGCCGAACAAAAAAATTGAAAAAATCTTTCAAACCAGCGACGTAGGGAAGAAACTTTTCCC
>NW_013546132.1:0-76447 GCF_000760515.2 Mitosporidium daphniae
ACAAATTGACCGACTTTACATGAGGGATGAAACGGAATACAAATACCACATCACATACACATACCACAGCAACTACCGACAATTTAATTGCTAAACAAAGTATTTGCTACAAATTCAAGTTGGCTTGTGCGAGCGGGATAATGGATGGAAATTCGGATTTATTTTCCCGAATTTATTTCTGTCATTGGCTTGGTCAAGGGCCACCCTTATATGATCGCATCTGAGATTGAAAGGACCCTGTTACAAATATTTTCCTGTTCTTCATATAGCAGCTCAATTAGACTGATATCTGAATTGAGCATCTGTTGCTTTATTTTTTCTAACATAAAAAATGACATTCATACTTTTTGCCGAGGCAAGAGCGTTTCTTATATTTTGATGGGATACCTGGATGAAATTAGACGAAAATACTAGCAATCGGGACCTTTTACGAATTGTTTGTGGCGGTGTAATCAGGATCGAGGAGATTGAGTCGTTCAAGGACTTTTCCTCACAGCGTAAGTGGTGGGGTGGATTTTTGGCTTTAGAGATCCGTTTAGTAGCAAGGACAGCAGGCGACTGGCTCTCAAGTTGATAAGATGGTTGCTCTGAATGTTGATAGCATTGCCTGTCACTATATTGAGGTTGACAGGACATTAAATTATCAGGTTCATTAGAGGAGAAAGCAGAGGTCCCCAAATTGTCGGGGTTAACAATTGTATCTCGCAACTTTGAAGCAGAAAGATTCTCAATTTCAGAGTCAATTTCAAACTTTGACTTGCCATTTATGCCCATCAATCCGATGTCGTTTAGACCAGATGACATAGGCCCCAAATCGGGATAAGATGCCTTTATTGGGGACGAGCCCATGGCGTTGGATGCTGTGGGCGATGGCAAAAGAGTCGGATTGTGACAAGATTCTTTATGTTGCTTTTTCAAGCTCTTTTTTGGAGAGCTTTTGGCTGAAGATGAGCTGACATCTACACCAACCTCAAGACTCTTCAAAAGCGAATCCAGCTTTTCAGAGCGGTCCTCATTAATGATGGAAAACGATATTTGGTCTTCATTTCCTAGCGAAATACGGAATTGGAATTTGTTGATTGCCAAGTGATTAAAATGGCCTTTAATCTTGTCGATGGGAGATACAATGTGATCTGAAAGAGACAGTTCGGATTTGTGGATGAAAATCATCGAAGCAAACATGTCGGCCAGTATTTTATCCTTAAATATGCCGGAGGGTGATATTGCAAAGTTGGTGAGATACACCGAAGTCACTTTGGTCTGGAATTTCCTATTGAAGAAATAAAGAAACCCCCGGCATTCCTTATAAAACGAGGGCGTATTGAGTCTCGATAGGCAGTCATTAAGACACTGTTGCGTAGCATCGACCTTTGAGGTGAATAGCAACAGATCATAAGGCTTGTTTCTCTCGTGAGTTTTGTACAGCAGCAAAACCACTTCTATTTGGTCAACAATTGATTGGACCATTAATAGGAGCGAAAGGATGATGGAGTGCACATCTGGGAACTTGTTAATGCTCAATTTGACCGAGCTAGCTTCCTTACAAAAGAGCAGCAGCTTTGAAATAACCAAGGCAATCACATTGTAGTCGTCATTGTTCACTTCGGAAATTCTGGCGAGCGTTTGAAGCAATGCAGAAGATAACAATGGACCGATGGCGTCTTTTTCGCTAACTGCAGACAATGAAACCAATCGAATGGATTCTTTCAGTTTGGCCGCCGAAGTGGGTGAAATGTTGGCGTTGAAGGCCCTAATGGCATCGAAGAGTTCCTCCATGCGAACAGAGCTGCCGCGGTCTTTGTCAGAGATCGACAAGCACGGATTGGCGTCGATTCTTGATGAGCTTGAGAGCATGGGGAATCTCATTGAAACAAAATTGCGAATCCATCAATTTCCAACTCAACATGCGCATGCATGACTGCACCAGGCGAAGTTTGCATTATTTCGGACTTTTCCGCAAAGATTGACATTTTAGTGTGATGCGGGCCGGGAAACATCGCAACACGCAAGGCACAAGCGATTGCAAATCACAGCTTACAAGGCACAAATTACAAACAGAACTCTATTTCGGATATGGGGCGAGTGGCGACACTCAAGAGTTATGGTGATTAATTTTCGAATTTAAGTGCATTATTTTTCAAATGGCGAATCTAAAAGTGCAATCAACTGTTCAGAGGACATTTGAAGCCACTTTGGATGCTCGATAATTTCAATTTTAAACCTGAAAGCATAAAAAGGGGTATGCCGTTACTTTGCAAGGAAAGAATTAAATGCCGCCAAAATGTGATCCCGAATTGAGCACGTGATGCTTGCAGAGGCTTTGGGATTCTCGATCACAATGGAGTTCAGCAGTAAAATGGTCTCTTCAAATTGCTCATAAAAGCCCTTCCATAAAACGGTCAATGCTTACTTTGAGCGCATTTTTAGTTTTAACGGAATCCTTCGAGGCAAACGCCTCATTTAGCTTTTCTACGATGGGATCCGTTATTCTTGTCCCCAAGTTAGATGCTGAAATATGCCTACGTTGATATTGCGTTCTCGGTAACGGCGGCCAATTTGCTTTGCAGCGATTTTCTGAAAATCGCAAGCACCTGGCATTCGTTCCTGGTGTCCTTATAAAGAAGCAAGGAGAGATCCTCAAAAAATACATCCGAAAGATATGTGATGCAATTCAAGCGCAACAGCGCCCGCTGGATTGGCTTCTTTAGCGGACAATACGACGCATTGGTGTACAAGTCAACTAAAGAAAAAGAGATGTCAAAAGTTTCAACTAAAAGTATGCAATAGCATCTTACTGGTCAATCTTTCGGAATTCCGCAGTTTCTTCAAATGGTCGTTGAAAATGGTACTAAAGTGAATCCAAGAAGGCGGGGTTCTTTTATCATAAAGCTCGATGCAGTCGATGGTGGATGCATAAATGGCCATACCGAGAAAGTCGTTGAAAACGGTTTTCAGAGCTTCGGGCAGCTTGCAATTTGGCGCCAAAAATGGCGGCGGCGTATTGGAAAGATCCGACAAGTGCTTTATATGCTTACTTAAAATGAGCTCTTTGCAATGCTCCTCAAATTCGCGAAGAAGCTTATCCAAAATGGGAATCTACACGTTATAACGTAGGAACGCACAAAGATATCAAATGGGCTTTCTTTGGACACAATTTCCGACAGCTCCGCCAAGATCTTTAAAGACTCGCTTGTTTTAAATGCAGAATTGTTGCTTTCCATTTTAACCTTCGAAAAGAAGGTGTTTGACTCGATCGTCAGTGTTTCAAGTATACAGCTGTTGATCTTCACCAGAATGTCGTTTGATTGCAGGATTTCGGGGAAAATTCTAGATGTATTCGTTGTCTCTGCCTGGAAATCAGAAACCGACGCCAAAATACCTTCACAATGGCAATGATCAATTTGAGCACCGAAATGAAAGACTTTGTCGCGTCGGGAAGCAGCTTTTTGTAAAAATCAATTTCCAGCCTTGCAAAAGAGCTTCTAATGGCAAGATAAGACGAAAAGTATCCGATGCTTCTTAGAAGGATGTCCTTTGAAATCTTTTCCACCCTTCCTTGTAGCGTGCAAGTTGTAATGATTTTGGCAATCAAAGACAAAAATTTGGAATTGTGCTCCGAAATCACGTATTCTTGCATTAGCCATTGCATTCGCATTACCTTCGCAGTCGATATGCACCATCGAGGCTTCTTGGCTAAAAGAAAGCGATCGATGTTACCTTTTTTGGGAATTTCCGAGCCTTGAATGCAGCTTTGGGTGTTGGTCCGTAGCCTTCGAAAGCTCGGTTGTAAATAGGGTCTCCAAATCTGCCAACGTCCTGTTGAGCAGTTTTTTCTTGAAATACGGTGCAATGCCAGCTTACCTGGTCGGAATGTTTTTCTTTGATGGCGCTGCAAATGGACCACAATTCAAGGCAACAGGAAGCCTCTTTAAGCCTCAACAGACACTGAAGGAATTCATCATACGAAGCTTCATTCCTACATGTTGGGCGATAAAAAAGACGGGTACATCAAATTTGGCTTTGAAATAACTTGGATGTCCGCTTCGTTTGGAACCTTCATGGCGTTCGAAATTTGGACCAGCTTTTCTCTCGTATTGCTTATGTCTACAATTACGTGTGGATGAAAAATACTTTTTTCGCATAATGAAAGGGTTTGATGTATGCGGGCCAGTTTCTTTATCGGACCTTGGGAAAACAGCGTAACTTCTTCCTTCTACACATAACGTATGATGAGCAATGTGTACAAGCTCTTGCTCGGTGGGGTTGAGCATTGGGGGTGATCGTTGATTTGCAGCTAAAATTGAAAATTCCGACCTAATAAATTGCGAGTTTGTGGGTTTATTCAAACACCGGCCTCGTTGCCGAGCATCGATGGCATTGTTGACACCGACGACCGCAGCCATTTGCCAAGGTTAAACATGAAAATGGGCAGCGCTGAAGACTTGAATGCAATTTCTTCCAGCAAATAGGATGGCGGGTTTTTTGGCAGTCCCCTCAAGCATTGCTCTCTGCATTGATTATTCGAAGCAAGGGTTATTGGAATGTATTCCATCATTCTCGGGGCAGGCTCCCCATCGTCCTGCATCATTTGTTCTCTTAACAAAAATTCAAAAGAGCCCCCATTTTTTGTCGGAATCAGCATCGATATCTTCCAGCAGATATCGTCGCCCGGCGTTGGGGTTATGGTGATGCCAAACATGCGCCCATATAAATCGAGAATCGAGTCGTTTGGTGTCAAGCCAATTGAAGCTCTTTTGCCAGCCCTATCATGTTGAGACGACTCGTCTGTATTTGAGCTGCAAGTATGGCATTGAAGCTCCTTCTGTAGCTTTTCAATTAGAGATTCCGAGGCTAGAATGGATTAGCTATGGCATTGCAAACCTTTGAATCTCTTTTCTGCAGCTTCTTTGTATTCGTTAAACAGAAATTCTGGCGAGCTTTTCCGGAGAGCTAGTAGCGATTTATACTTTTCTAGCAGCTCAAAATAAACTGTGTGCAGGTCATTTTCGGTGTATATGGTTTGCAGTTGCGTGGTTTCTGTACAATGATTTCCGGTTAAGGGATTAGAAATAGTATCGTTTAATTCGATTTTTTGCTCAACCTCCGCATCTTTCAGGCATGGGGGCGATTCGCTACGTTGCTCGCATGTATCAACATTGAAAACAGGCGATTGTGAAATCCTTGATCCATTGTGGGCGAATTCTGTGTTTGTATTAAGCCCGGGAGGGTCATTTTCAATGTTTTCTTTGGAAACGTCTTCTTTTACAACGGTAATTTGATTCCCATCTTTCGGCTTTGGCTTTCTTCTGCCCGATGTTGACCTTTTCAAGAAATGGGAGGGCATCTTGAGGATTAATGAACTTTAAATTTTGGCTAAATTTTAATATACCGCTGACATTTTATTGAAAGTCGTTTATCATGGACATGATGGATTCCTGCATATAAATAGTACCGTCTGCAAGGGATTTATCTTATACTAGAATGTTATACATTTTCAGCCTTTTTTTGACTTGGTTTTTGTTTGGATCCTTGCTTGTTGAAGCCAGGAGAAATTTTTGCCCAGCAGAGGCGCTGTATTCAAATCCATTCCAAAGCAGTACACTTAGCCCTTTGTCTAGGCAAGCGTCGGGGCCGATTAGTTCGTTTTCATCGTCCCCATTTTTCCCAAGTCATTCGCTATCCGTTGAAGTGAATTTACTTTCAAAGTTTGAAAAGGCTTTTGAAGATCACTTTTCGTCGGTAAAACCATCGGGAAGATTTACCTTCAACCCATCAGTACGAAGATCATCGGAACAGGGCCAAAGGGGGGATGATAGTCCCACAGATCTTTCAAATGGACTGTTTTCATCTCCGTTCCCTTTGTCTTCATCCAACTTTCCTGGAAAAGATACCAGTACCTTTACGCGCCCCTCTCAAAGAGAATTTGAGCACTCCACTTCAAGTCCAATCAACTTTCCTGAAACATGCAGGTCTGATCCCTCAAATTTATATGGTACAGAAGCTCCTTTATCCAATGAGTTAGGCACAAGTGTTCCTTCGCTTCCCTTTGCCCCTTCAGATTCATATGCGTTTTCGAATACCGAGTATAATGCAAACCTCAAGGGCTTTGATCATTCATCTTCAAGTCGTAAAAACTCGGATTTTCCATTTACAACCGAGATCTCATCCGGTGATATGACCAGCCAAGGATCGTCATCATCTTCAAATGGATTCGATACTCCTTCTACCAGCATATTTTCTAGCAACTCGAAATTTGATCCGAGCTCAACTTCAAAGTCATCCTCTTCAGGAAGTAGTCGATCTGACTCGAGCGATTCTTTCAGCACAAAGGACTCGTCAAGCTCAATTACCACCAGTAGCTCAAGCTCTGGCCCGTCTTCGACCAGTGGTTTTGATTCAAAGTCTTGTTCTTCCAGTTTATCCTCCAGCTCGTCGGACCCGTCTTCTAGCTCATCCTCCAGCTCTTCGGGCTCATCCTCGAGCTCGTCGGACCCGTCTTCTAGCTCGTCGGGTTCATCCTCCAGCTCTTCGGACCCGTCTTCTAGCTCATCTGGTTCATCCTCCAGCTCTTCGAGCTCATCCTCGAGCTCATCTGGTTCATCCTCCAGCTCTTCGAGCCCATCCTCGAGCTCATCTGGTTCGTCCTCTAGCTCTTCAGATCCTTCCTCTAGTTCTTCGCTAAATGCCTGCTCAACCAGCATAACCAAGATTAGAGGGAATGTAAAATACGAAGAGGATCACGATGTTGATGAATTTAGCGACGAATTTGGCTCGCTTGACAGAGCGGGTTCATTGCCTCATAAATGCCAAACAATAATCGCATACGACACTTCTTCCATTGTCCTAAAAACGAAATCAAACTTGGCTACCGTTTGTCCTGTGTATGCGCTTTCCGCATCAAAGGTTTCCCTTTTTGGCTTTGAATCCTCCTTTGCAAAGCTGTTTGGTTGCGCTGAAGGTTGGGCTTATGGAAGATCAACTTTGATTGCTTTTGATTGGGCAGAAGCGGACCTCTATGATGATACACGCACTATTGTCCTAGATAATGCACAGGTCCGTCTATATGGCCGTTCAAAGGGCATTTTGCATGACCAGGCATCTGCAGAGCTTTTTGATGCATCTAGAGCCTTCCTATTTGAAAGATCCGTGGCATCAATTTTCATTGAACCGTTAATGAAAATCAATGTTGCCGCATTTAATGACTCCATGATCGATATCCGTGGCTGCCGCGGGCTTGACAATTTTTACACAAAAGGCCAACGCCACTCGTCTCTTTCTTCGTCGCTGTCTTCTCATCAGTTTAGTCATGGCTTGCTTTCACGAAGGAGGCTCACTCACTACCCTGTCAACGTATATTTATATGACAAGGCTACTCTAAGGCTTCCCATTCGTTGCCAACAATATGTTACGGTTGTGAGAAGAGGCCCCAATTCGTTTATCAGCATAGATTCCACCCTTGACTCAACGTTGGAAGACTCTGAAACCCCAACAGGCGCATTGATTGGTGAAAAAGGAGATACCCTTGAAGGAAGTCTGGAAATAGCAGAAAAAGCGGACATTGGCAACCTTGGTTTTATTTTTCCGACTTCACAAGACGCATCTGTGCAGAACATTCGTAGAGATGATGGCGCCAATGAAATTATAAATCTCAATGCATTTCCTCCGGGTTCTCTCAATAAGACCGCTTCGGCTGCGTATGCGAATACGCTTTCTTGGATTGGCACTGTGATTTTGCTTCCCATTTTTGTTCTTGGAGCTGCCATCGTTTTATAATTGCAATAAAATACCAATTTACATCTTTTTGAACGCCATCCTCTGTGATTGCAGCCATATCGTCGATGGGTTATGTCGATGTTTGTTCATAGGGTTAGCAATTCATAATGGTGTGTAATCGAGCAACATTCAAACAAGCTCGCGGAGCCCTGTGCAATGTCCTTAAAATTTCAAGCCGCCAAGAAAAGTTACCAGCAGGCGCTGATATTTTGGCGAAACTGGACACATGCACGAAATTGATCGGTACGCATGTCGTCGTTGCGGGCTCGTGTAATTACGGAATTTAAGCGATCCGACTTTTCAAATTGGCAACCAATTGGAGTTCGACTTTTTAATTTATTTTATTTTGCTTTTGCATGCTGCCTCTGATTGCCATTGTTGTGGTGGCATTTGTTCTATCCTTCTTCCTCGCGTGTGGACTTGGTGCGAACGATGTCTCGAACGCATTTGCAACTTCAGTTGGTGCCAAGGTTCTGCGTCTTCGAACCGCGTTCATTATCGCCTCAATAGCCGAAATGGCCGGTTCCGTTTGCTTAGGGGGTCTAGTTACGGAAAAGATTATCCGGGCAACACTTACGCCTGGCGTTTTGACGCCAGAAGAGATGATTTATGCGATGTTAGCCTCTCTTATTTCGGTTACGTTTTGGCTAGCGTTTGCAACCTATCTCAAGCTCCCCGTCTCCGCTACGCATGCAGTCATTGCCGCCATGATTGGGGCTGGAATGATAGCAAATTCTTCTGCTGTTTGTTGGTCTTTACTGTCGCACATGGCATTGGCTTGGGTTCTTGCGCCTGTTATTTCGGGGGCGTTCTCGTCCCTCGCCTATGTTCTCCTGAAAAGATTTATTCTCAATAGAAAGGATCCATTTACAGTTGGGCTTAAATCAATTCCATACATTTATGCCCTTACCATTGGGGTCAACCTATCCATGATTGGATATCAGCTAAATTACAAGCTTGCACTCTCCTTCTCAGTATTTCTTCTTTTAGTAGGAACAATCTTTGTCCTCATTATTTCAACCCTTCTTATTGCCCGTCTGATTGTGGTGCCTTGGACAAAGTCGATCATTGATTCTAGAAAACAGCTGAATCCCAAAGATTCTCCCATCGCCCCTTCCGGTGATGACGTCGAGCAGTTATTTTCGATTCTCCAAATTCTTTCGGCTATATTCACGTCGTTTTCCCATGGTTCAAACGATATCTCAAATAGCGTGGGGCCTCTTTTTGGCCTCCTTAATGCCTATTTAATGGCAAATGGAAGGCCAATGATGACATCGGACTCCCCTGCACTTTATGGCCTTCTTACCTTTGGGAGTATTGGAATGATTGTCGGCCTATTTACATGGGGAGCACGTGTGATCGAAACACTGGGAACCAAACTTACAGCATCAATTAACCCCTCAAAGGGCTTTTCAATTGAGCTGGGCTCGGCGATCACAGTGCTTGGGGCCTCTATCGCTGGTCTTTCTGTATCCACAACCCATTGTAAAGTTGGTGCAATCGTGGCCCTTGGGCTTAATGAAAGTCATCAATCCCCTGTTAACAAACTATCAAATCCACCTAAACCGGTCAATTGGCGGTTAATTGGCGATATTTGCGCAAGTTGGATTTGTACCATTCCATGTGCTGGCCTTCTTTCTGCAGGCTGTTATTTCTGCTTGTCAACTTTCATCCCATAAACTGTACGAATAAAATTTTGATTTATTTTTTGTCATACATATGATGAAGCCGACTGGACACTACATTACGGCTCACGCATATGGCGCGTTTCGATGAGGCAAAGTTCTTAACTCAGAAAAAGGAGCAATTAAAAGCGAATTTAATCTAAAAAGCAGTGTGTTATTGGGAGGAGGGCCACAAGTAAATATATTTTCAAAGACCTGAAATTCTATTTGATGAGTTTGTATGATCATGAAACAATATGAGCATATAAAGAATTACGGGTGAAATTTTTGGATATTCTATGCATAAAAAGCATTTCCTTCTCCGTGTTTCAATTCTTGCCTGTATTTTCATTCTGACATCTGCCTTGCATTTCTCTTTTAGTTATAGCTTTAATAAAGAAAAAGGTGGCGGTGCAAAAATTGAAATTTATGGCTATACTGGCTGCGAATACTTTAACAAAGCAGTGAAAATGGCAAAGCAACTACCTAAAGACAACATCGTAAAGATAGAAGCTAGTCATTTTTTCTTTTGGAACAATACAGTGGAAAATCTGCAAAGGAAAACCAAAAAAGAATTACATAGGTATTCGCCAATCATTTTTATCAACGATAAGTTCATTGGTAACACAAGGAAATTTAAAAAATGGATTCGGTCCCATATAAAAAATCGATTCACATTCGGCCCTTTTATGTGATGTGTATGCCCAGAATGTATGCATGCATTATATGTAGCCACAAAATAGTCCAATAAATCGAGAAACTCGAATGTAGCTCAATTTAGGAGATCAATAAGTGTCGATTGAAATCCAAGTGTTTGTGCGACCGTGTCTTTTAGTAAAATTGCTTGCCATTCTTTATTGCTCTGAACGTATTCCCCGTATTTAAGCACCCTGCAATTGTGTCTTTTACCAACCACAATCGCCACCCCGGAATCCGAAATTTTTGCCGATTTGGGAATCGCACTTTGGACAAAATGAATTCAAACTCAACATTTTATCGCACATCGTGTCCAGCTTTGAACTTTTCGAAAAAAGGCGAAAAGCACTCTGGTTTCGCAGATCCAAATATTAAAGTTATTTGAAACAATCTTTTCAAACACATACCCGCTAGAGATGCACACTCCGACTTCACCAAACATGACTTCAAAATTTCTTGTTGCTTTCGCCATTTTCTCAATTATTTTGGGGATTATACACCTCTATGGCACCAACCTGATGTCATCTGTTATACATCGGATTTTTAGCCCGCATATAGAGGCTTCTAACTCTGGCATGGCGGCTTTTAAGTTTGAGATTGAGATTTATGGGTTTCGCGGATGTGTACACGCGGAAAAAGCAGAAAAAACTGCACAAAGAATGGCCACAAAAAATAGCATCATGGTTTGTTTAGTAGAAAAAAAGAACTGGCAAGCAAAAGCCACCATGTTGCGGGCAGAACGGAAAATACAGAAATACACTACATCTCCGTTTGTATTTGTTAATGGTAAGTTTATTGGCGGAGCTGCTGAGCTGGAAAAAATGGCTAACAACCCCAAATCCGCGCAGACCTGATTTAAATAAATGAAGGGTTAAGATATTAGGATGGTGGTGTGCCCAAAAAGCGATTCGGAAAACGGCGCCTCAACAAATATGGCCGTCGTTCAGCCTATCCAGTTACTGGGCACTAAATTGCAATCAAAATCTTAATGTAAAAAACCCATCACGGACCCGGAAGCTGGAACTTTTCCCTTTTCAACGAGGCTATGAATGAGCATTTTGATTTGATAGAATGTTTCCAAAGATCCAGAGAAATGTTGGAATATAAGACCATAGGATTGGGTCCAGAAAACCTTTACCATTTCGACACTCATTGACATCATTGGAAATATTTGGAGCGGTTTTCCGGACACAGACCGGATTGAAAGTTCCTTTGCCTCTTTCCAACGATCATCGGGAGGAATCTGTAATGTAACAATATATTTGCAATATGAGGGATGGTAGAGCGAGCTGCTTCTCAATTTAATAGCATCTTCATGTGTGAACCTTGAAATCGACACCGGAACAACGCCACCAATGACGCCTGGGAGATGCCCCAAGCTCAAGGCCAATCTGTCGAGCATTTCACCTTGGGAGCGCCACGAACAACCAGAAAGAAACTCGACCTTGAACAGGCCATTAAGGTATATGGTTCTCAAGTTATAAGAAAGGGCCTGAATCTCTGGATTTTGCATATCACTTACGCTCGGTGCTACCGGTCTTAGCTCGGCAAGAATCTGTTCTCTACAATCCTCAAGTAGTTTGATGGGCGGTTTTGGAGATGGGATCCCAAAAAATACCACCCATAGATCTCCATTCCTAAGGATCGGAATTTCCTGATTATTACTCTTAAGAATGACCAACAAAAACAAAGAAACCAAAGGCCAAGGACACATTGGGGAACATGGGGCCACTTTTTTGCTATTTTTAAAGAAAGACTCGAGCGTTGCCTTCAAAAGAGGTTGTGGATATTGAAATGCCAAAAGGATCTCCAATTCTTCAACCGCAAGGGAGGCCACAGACTCTGAAGACGACGGATTCAATGGCGTGTTCAGAGTTACCCAAAGGCCTTCATTAAGGATCTGATATTGATTGCGCTTCAATTCCAAACAACAAGAGCAGCATTGATTCGAAAACGTGTGAGGCTGCATTGCCTGCTCATGGTCAAAGAAACTGGCCTTGAAAAAATCAACACCGGCCCCACCATTCGACAAACTTTCCTGGCTATTGGAGGCTTCGAGCATGTTGCCAAACTTTGAATTCTGGAATTCAGATTCTAAATCAACACTCCTGCCTCGACAGCAATGTTTTCTAGATGCCGGGATTTTTGGGCCCCAACGGGGTTGATCAGAAGGGTAGGGAATACACGCGAGTTCTGTGCAGATTAAGCCCGAAGTGCAAGAAGCCAGTATCCAAGCGTCTTCCATTAATAACTCCCTGGCTGTAGATCTTACTTTATGGTCCACTTTGAGCATTTTTGAAATCAGGTTAACAAAGGCCGGAGAGGAGCCTTCTGGAAGGGCCGAAAACGGTTGGCCCTTTATAATTTGCGCATGAAGAGCAGATACCCGATCTCCAGGTACATCAAATGGAACTTTTCCGGCGATCATTGCAAAAAGGATCACACCCAAAGACCAAATGTCAACTGCAGGCCCAGGATATGCGCGGCCTGCCAGCAGCTCTGGTGCTGCATAATAAAGGGAGCCACAAAATGTATCAAGCAAATGGAACGAAGAGCCAGTACATGGTGATGATACCGAATTTTTTGATTGGGCTAACTTGGAAATTTCATCATTAGCTGCAGAAAAGCCTGTGTTCATCTGCGAATGCGAAGAAGACACTTCAAGAGCCATGGAATAAAAAAAGTTTGCAAGGCCAAAATCAATGATAAAAGACTGCCTCTCTTGCGAATCCAGTAAAATGTTTTCGATTTTCAAATCTCGATGGACAATTCCAGCAGAATGAAGAAAGGCCACTCCGGTTAAAAGAGACTTGAAAATGGGACGAGCCTCTTCTTCAGAAAACCGGCCCTTTTTGGATGTTAGCCGGGTTAAAAGAGATCCTCCCGGAGCATAATCAAGGATCAGCAAAACAAGCCGCTCACCCCAAATGGCGTCCTTTAATTTTAGAATCGAGGGGTGTTGAGAGCTTGTAAGCACTTTTAACATTGAAATTTCCCTGTGAATGCGTGTATCACGAACAGCACGTGGTTCTGGCGCAGCCTTTCCCTTGCCAGGCACATGCTTGCCTGCAGCCTTCAGTTCATTTTCATATGCTTTATCGAGCGCCTTTTGGGCCGCCAAGATTTCAGATGTAACGACAGATTCCCGAATTTCGCGTGGAATGATTTTTACGGCGGCTTTTACCCCGGTCAATTCATGAACGGCCAGTTTGACCCTTGAAGTAGATCCTGAACCTAGCTCAGAAACGATCTTCCAGGGCCCCACCTTTATAATGTCGAAAAGACGGAAAAAGGAACATGCGCTAACAGTGTCCGGTGTGATTATATGTCTAGGATCATCTAAAGGAAGGGACTCTATACTTCTGATTCCGGAGCGCGAAATAATATGAACATCCATTTCTTCATCACGAGTGGATTTTGTTGGACAATTAAAAGATTCCAGAGCGGCAATTTCATCGACAGCCTTCAAAAATGCGCTGGTAGTCAATCTTGCGTTGCGCATAAATTTCCACTGCATTACTTGAATCCCACCGTTTGCCCCCTTTTCAATGTGTTTTCTAATTGGATCTTCAGCATGTAAATGGTCTGCAATCAAACTTTCAAGCTTGAAAACCTTTTGAGATTTTTTAGTTTGCAAATTTGAAGGCTCCGTCGATGATGCCGGTAATGCTGCCAATTGTGAAGAGGGTACAACTTGCACAAGTTCTTTGGTATCAAGCCCCTTCGACGCTCCGTAATTACGGCATGAAAGGACATCGTCGTTTGGAGGGACGTTTAATTGCCTTGTGCATGTATGAATGACACTCCACTGTGGTAAAGGAGAATGCAGCATCCTTGTAAATGCACGCGGGTGAACCTCGTGATTCCAATGGGCCTGAGGTCCAATAGCATCCAATTCAAGTGGCTTTGTAGGATGCCGATTCGCGGGCGCAGCGGCAGGCTCTATTTTCCCCCTAGGTACACCTAATTCAGGGGAAGGAAGCAGATAGCTTGTGGAAAAGGATTGCTTCGCTGTCATGAGGCTAAAGAACCGAATACGGAAAAGATCCTGTTTTTATCTGGAGGGACCAATCAGGGCCGCGTTGTGTTGATGTTTGTCCAATGGCCGAAATATTTTATTTTAAGCAATTTGAAAGGCTAGGGTTGCAAGTGGCAAGCATAAAGCAGCAAGCAAAGGCCAAAATTGCGCTCTCCAACTAGTGAAACGCTTTGAAGCAGTTGCAAGTGCAGAAAAGAATTAGAAAGCGACTATGAGGCACAAAAATCACGACCAAGAAAAAAAATCTCAGAGGAGCCTTTGCGGCTTGCAGGCGGCTTTATTGCTTTTATCCGTTGAAAGCCGCTATCAAGTAGCATGGCTTTGAAATCCCTTTCATGCCCTCCAGTAAATATTTTTGCCAAAAAAGAGCCACCCTTTGCCAGGTGTTGTTTTGCGATTTCCAACACATGCGAAACCAACTCTACAGAGCGTAAAGAATCAAGATCTCCGACTCCAGAGATGTTTGGGCACATGTCCGAGATAATTATATCAATTTGGTTCCCTTTGTTTTTGCCTTCACCCAGCCAGTTTGGAAGGAAGCCCTTTTTGAAAAAATCGGAGGTAATATCCGCTTGATGAGTAGATACGCCTGGAATATGCCCAATTGGGTCCAGATCGACTGCCAATATTCTTCCATTGCTTTTGAGAACATTGGCGGCCACTTGGCTCCAGGAGCCAGGAGCTGCTCCGCAGTCAAGTATGGTCATGCCAGGCCTTATAATGGGATGCTTCTCAAGGATTTGGAGCAGTTTGAAGGCAGAGCGGGCGCGATATCCCGATTGTTGGGCATCCTTTACAAAGCGGTCTGTGGCATGATTGGCAAACCAGGAAGCGCTGGAATAAGATGCAACCCTTGATGGGGCAAGAGGCATTTAAGCAAATTGAATTTGGGCAAATATTTTTATTTTTAAATTTGAAGAGGGTTTTTGCGAACCTTTGTGGCCTCCAGGCACCCTTTCGAAAGGTCATTCGCTAGGGTGAGTAAGGCTACGCACATTATTTAAATCGCAAATTTGAAAGATAAGCGTTCCACCCAATAGATGCCAATCCAATAAATGGCACCCTCAATGTAAGCGGAACAAAAGAAAAGTTTATCAGCTGCAGCCATGGCCATACTGTATAGTTGGCCAGAAGTGCATCCTTGTATGTGTTTGCATTTTTGTTTGAGGATTTTTCTTTCAGCTCACTTGTGATTAGAAAATAGACTCCCAGACCGATTGGCGCAAAAATAAGCTGATCCGCCATCATTCTTAAAAGCGACCCTATTGAGGCATAAGAGGCGTCGTTCTCTTACTGAAAAAAGCCCGCCGTATCTTACGCATGGTAATAATACGTTCGAGATAGCTATGCCACGCGTATCCACTAGGTCCCTATGGCAGCAATTAGCAGCCATAAATACCACAAAACCTGCACCAAATGAGAAATGGGCAAGTGAGCGCCGGAGGTCAAACGCCCCATCTTGCTGGTGCGCATATTGGGGGTATGCATCGCCTATTGAAACAAGGATGCCAGAAAAAGCGATCTATCAAGTACCTGCCGAAATTGCCTGCGAAAGGTATAACCTTAGCCTTGTGCTCATTTTTATAAACTTTACGAGGATCAGTGTAATTTTAGCCAAACTGGCATCCATTGGTCAATACGTTGATGTGTGCTGCTAAAAAATAGAAGAGCGCATTGATAGATTAAAGAACCGAGCCATAAATGCGTGGCATTGATCCACCACAAGCTTAAATTTGGAAAACACGCTGCTCTCTGTTTAGCATTTATAATTTAAAGTTTTAATAGCCCTCTTTGTGATTTGTGCGAGCCTTAATGGTCTCGCCAATTATATTACCAGTCCCAAAAAAATCAAGCATATAGACGCACCAAATGGAGCTATAGCAAGACCGTTTGCTGCGGAATTTTCTACCAGAAATATATGTTCAATAAACTGATTCAAAGGGGTCTTTTCTTTTTTCAATGGTGAGTCGCTTAACATGAAACTTGTTGTTACTGTCGAATTTTGCTTTCGCGCAGAATGACCTGAAATTTCTTCAGTAAATATAGCTACCGGTTTTTTAACACCGTAAAGGGAAGACAGAATAAATGCTTCGGTTTTTGGATCCGGACAGGGCTGGCTGGGAATAACCCTGGCTTTCTCTTGTACAACCATTCGTGCAAAGGCGGTGCGATCCAGTGCGGGAAGAGTCTTGAAAAGATCTATAAAGCTTACACTTGGCTGAATGGTATCCTTTTGAACATAAGGCAGTATTTCGTGCATTTGCTTGCGAATTTTCGAAAAAAGACTCTTTGGTTTCTTTTCCGCGGTATTTTTTCCTTGTTGTGGATGCTCCTTTTGTAAGCTTGAATTTTTTTGCGCCTCTGATGTAAAAATGTGAACCCGATAATCGCTAGAGTTTCCCTCAAAACCGGGCAAGTGATTCCATATCCACAGAGACACATTGGTCGGCTCAAAGTCATCGATTCTCACATTTACAGACACCTCACGGCAAGTGTGGTTGAATTTACTCAAAGGCACTTCATTTTCAAGAAAATATGGATGCTCAAACATTTCTTGCGGAAATGGAATGCCAAAGCATGAGTGAAGCTCGCCTGAAAGCTGGTCGAAAAACATGTTTGAGCCGCCCTTAATGGAAACTAAATCAAGTGTTTCTTTGTCTTGTATATTTTTTCTATCTTCGCTGCGATCTGAATTTACGCGAAGTATCTTCAGTTTTGTTGAAATGGTCGGCAAAACTGTCTTTTTCACGATGACTTGTAACTCTGCATTAAGCTCCAATCGAATTTTTTTAACGAAAGATTTGAGTGAAAAGTATTGCTCTATTCTTGGGTCATATACAAGTAGTTCAGCAGTGACTTTAATATCAGCCCCGATATCTCTCAATAGCCCCAACAGTAAAAAAATGAATAAAACCAAGGAAATGCAAAGGGCATTCATTTTTGCAAAAAAAAGCCCCATTGGCCTATTAAATTCTTAATTCAAAAAAATATTGCCAGCACAACAATGCCACGAATGGATGCAATGATTCGTTGTAATTGGCATCGCATATGATTGCCTATTAGGCAAATCAATGCCGAATGCTTTGTTTTATTACTTTGGCGATCATGTGGATATTTTGGAGCAGAAAAAGTCGTACATGTAAGCCAAGGATGGTGTATTCCTAAGGATATCGAGTGTGGTCACAGTTTCTAAGGGCGGGAGATCCTCGTCCGAATACCAATACCGTTCAAAAGAAGTGTACTCATTTTGGTTTGAAAATTTTAGAGAAAAAGGCTCAATAAGATCTTGCGATTCTCCACCAAACTCGCAGGAATTTTGATCGTGATCAGAGAAAAGAAGCTCCACCATCTCCTTTTCATCTTCGCTTGATGAGCTAAACAGATGAACCAAGTCGCTATTGCTCTTTGTATGGTGATTTGTTTGCGCCTCCAATGCTGGAGGGCCACGGGGGCTCGATTGCTGCGATGTTGGCGTGTTGGTGGCGTCCGAAATCGTTTTCAAATATTCGCTTTCAATCTGAGAGAAAAGGGTTGAATTTTCATAGTAAATAGACTCTAGCTCATCATCGATATCGTTGATATTTCCCGACTCCGGCCCGGAGTCCGAACTTACAAGAGCTATGGCAGAATGTTGACATGCATCTTTCATAAAATTGTACACTTCAATGTTTCAATTAAATTTATTGGCTGCCAATTCTATTTTCTATTTTTACATTTTTTTCATATTTACAGACCAAGGGTTGGTGTTTCTATTCAGCTGTGCATCTATGGTGGTCAATTGCGAAAGCCGGAATGCCCATGGATATACCATTGCAGGAAACTTTGCTTTATCCGATTCGAATGGCGTTTTCGACCGATCTGCCGCGTCATAGTAAACCGATGGGCTCGATGGGATCGAGTGGAGCGAATCGTCTACAAATCCGACAAAGCTGCTTTCGGAAAGCCTGATCGTTGGCGGCTGGTCACTAAATACTCCCAACCTTCCGATCGATTTCCCGTTTGGCTCTTCCAACTCTTCAGGAACCTTCGTGCGACCAGCTCTGTTCCTTTTCTTTTTGACCATCTTTACAATAATGAACAGCATGATCAGCACGAGGATCAGGATTCCACTGGTGTAGCATAACACTGTTTTCATGTGTTTATCCATGTACCTTAAAAATTGGATAGCGCAGCCTATTTTCACTTTTTCCGTTTGATTGGTTGTCGGCCAAATCCCAATCAATCTGGCTCGGTAAAATTACCCTGCCAAATGTCTCCGAATTTTGGCGTGTACATGTAAAGTTCGCGCTTACATGTACACAATTCTGGTGAGGCTGGCTTCTGTGGCCGGAGTTTCCAGCTGCCGTGCTATAGCGTGCCATGAAATTGGCGATCGAAATAAATGGTAAATTTGAGGAATTAAATTTCGTTTCAAAAGCCCTCAAGTGAAAACATTTTGCCAATGTAAAGGGTTAAATTTATTTACAAGTAAATTTCCATATCTTTATTAATGATACCAAAGGGATCAGCATCTCTTAATCCAGAAATGTCCTCGCCAATCAACGAAGAAAGTGTGCAAACCATTGAGGCGGGCGAGGCATCTGCTGCCCTTGCAGCCACTTCGGATAAACACTGGAACGAAAAGCCCCAAAGGGAAGGCTGTTGCCTTGGACGGCTCATAGGAAATCGCTTCAAGGTGGTTGCCAAAATCGGCGCAGGAGCATTTGGAACCATCTTTTCAGGCACAGATATAGTAACAAGTTCTCCAATCGCCATTAAGATTGAGCCCAAAGCCATCAAGGTGCGCCAATTGGCATATGAGGCCCATGTATATCGTGAGATTCAAGGCGTCGGTAAGAGACTTTGATCTTATTTATGTAGCCTGCATGCCTCGAATATACGCCTTTTTCGAGGAAGAAGCCGAAGGCGACTCTAGCTTGGTAATGGAGCTTCTAGGCCCATCTCTTGAGGAGCTTTTCAATAGGTCCAGTAGATTGTTTGCTCTCCCTATTGTGCTTATCCTAGCCGATCAAATGGTACGGTGCTATATTTTGTTTATCGTGCAGATTCAGCGGATAGAGTCGCTCCATTCTCGCTACTTTTTGCACCGGGACATCAAACCGGACAACTTTGTTGTTGGCCGAACTACGGATCCCTCCGATTCGGTGACCATTGATGGCAACACTTGTGTCTATCTGATTGATTTTGGGCTGGCAAAAGCTTATCGGAGACCAGGATCTGCGCACATTCCATTTCGCGATGGAAAACATTTGACGGGAACTGCACGATATGCCTCTTTAAATGCTCATCGGGGATATGAACAATCACGCAGAGACGATCTTGAAAGCTTGGGCTATGTCCTTATATATTTCCTTCGCGGCTCGCTTCCATGGCAAGGATTAGGTCGGCCTAAAAAGCCACCACCGGGAACACGTCCATCAGAACCCTCCCTCAATGCCAAATATGCTCGAATCTCTGAATGCAAAAAGGCAGTCAGCGTTGCAGAACTAACTCAAGGACTCCCCCCAGAGTTTGCTGCGTTCTTTACACACATCCGCGGATTGCGTTTTGAAGAAAGGCCAGATTACGAGTACTTGAGGAAGCTCTTCAGAGCGGTGGCACGAAGAGAGGCTCTTGAAAAGGGAGGAGAATCCATACGCGAGGCAATGGAAAAAAGAAAAAAACCGCTTGAAGATTCCCTTTCATCTCCTTTGAAGATACTTGGCGGTGGCTCTGCCTCTTCCCTGGTTACCATTCCGCCAAATTCTTCCACGCTTGGCATCAAGGAATATGTGCCTTGCGACGATGGTTGCACAAACGAACGACCCTCCTACCACCCAAGACTCGGCCTTCCAGAAACTTTACCTATCAACTTGACCATATCTGCGCCAAGAATAATTGTAAAGGAGACAAGTAATAATTATTATCCTACTCCCCACCATCACAACCACCATACAGGATTGTATCACCACCAGCAATCCCGCAAAAAGGACTCCTGTAATTAAATTTAAAAATAAATAAACTTTAAATTTACAATTTTAATCTTGCGAATTGTCCATGCTGCAGCGGTCTGCAGTGTATTTGGACGTGCTTGTGAGTGCTCTTCGCGCACGCAAGCTTCTTCACGAGGCTGCAATGCCTCTTCACTCAGATGAATTTGTAAGACGTGTCTCGGTTGATTGGAAGGCATTGGTATCCAAGCTTGAAACCACGATCCCTCTTCAATCCACCACGCATTTATCTGTGTGTCGCAATGGAGACCAGGCAATTACGAGAAATCTTGGCTCAATATATATCAGGCGCGTCATTATTCCATTTTTGCTGTTCCATTCGTACATCCAACGGGTTCGCCCCTCATCTGCTTCAGAGCCGAGTGGGCCTCACCTTCATTTTAAGCTTATCGAGTTCAACGGGGGTCAAACGATTATTCCAGAGCATTTTGAGCGACTACAGCAGCCATCTTATGGCTCTTTTTATGAAAGTGCATATCCAAGATCCATACCTCTTTGCTGGGTCTCTTTGCTCCACAAGAATGCTGCCCTTACAATTTCGCCATTGGATGATACACCGAGGGCCCCAACATTTCCAGAAAAGCGCCCAATGTTAAAGGATCGCTTTGCATACTACTATGTTCGAACGACAGCCGAAATGTCTACGAAAAAGCGGCATATGATCAAGACTGGAAACAGACTGCGGAAATACAAGGCAAAGAAGGCATTGCGAAAGGAGCGTGCAAAGATTCGGATGGTTCAACTTATCCGGAAATCATCAAATACCGCCAGAAATATTTTGAGGATGAAGCTGGGGGAGGAAAAGTACTCTCAGCTGCTTGCTTCTGCTACGTCCAAAAGCACATGCAGTTCTAGTGCCAACAGCACTCGCTGACCCTGCATTGGGATGTGGCGATTAGATTTGACAGTAACTTATACATAGCCCGTATGCTGTTTTATAAAACTTTAAGCTTACCATGCTGCCACCATTTGCGGTATAACGATGAGCCCCAAATCACGCTGAACGAACGTGGACCGGCATGTCGTAGGTTTTGGATTGCGGATTAATTTTCAACATTAAAATATTGGCACCATGGAGCCCTTTTTGTGGAGGCCAAAGACAAGCACGCTTTGCGTGCCAGTACGAGTTCGACCCAACTCTAGCCGAACTGGCATTGTCGCACTTACACCAGACGAACTTTCGGTCAGCATAAGTGCAGCACCGCAGGACGGGGAGGCCAATCAAATGCTTGTTTCTGTCCTTGCTCGCTCCTTTGGCATTCCCAAAAGCTACGTGTGTATTATTTCCGGACATAAATCGCGGGAAAAGGTTGTTTCGATAACACCACCGGTGCCCTCTGTCCCATATTCGCAGTTTGCAACCGGGATCCTGGCAAGGATCCGTGGCGAACTTGAAGAAGCCTCTAAATGAAGTTTTTCGCTACAACAAACACCTTCAACGTCTTTTGCTGCTCTTGACCCCGATGGAAACCAGCTTATTTGATAGGGGTGGCGAATACAACCCCGCAGGCTTGCCACATTAAAGTTTTGTTTAAGAGGCATTGTGGCCACGGTTTAATAACTTAGCTGGCTACTGTACAGTTGTTGTTTGTAGGCCGAAACAAGGTAGGAACGGGGCGAGACTTTTCGGTCAAAAATGCGAATTAGCGATCCGATGTATCCCAATTCTCGAAGCCATTGGACACGATCTGCAAGAATGAGCATCTCGTAACAGGGACCGAGTAACCTTTGGATTGCAAACAAAAGCGATAATTTACGAAATGCGTCAGAACTTTGCAATTCAGGAAGAATTGCGTTGAAGCACGCGTCGGTAAGGTTTTTAAACTTTTCCCCGCCCTGGAAAGGTTTCCGCTCATGTCCAAATATGGCGCGTGCAAACGCACCAAAGCCCAAATGCACAGGCACAGCTTTCATGGATCCAAGAAAAGGCAACGAAGAGCTATCAAATTCACCCTGCAGCTTGGAAACGGAAATGCAGCCCATACGAATCAAAAAGACCTAAAGCAAGAAACACAGCAAAAAATACATGGAAAAGCGCGCCATAGTAGTGCAGGAGCATCTCCTTATGTGAAATTCTCCGCTCAGGAGGAGCTTGGCACGCCGAATTTAGATGTCCCTTTGTTAATTTGATTTCGCAAAAATGCCTTGAAAGTGGAAAGTTTCCAGGAACATCTAGCCGATGGTAGCAGCAGCCGACTTGCAAAAGAATTTTTGCCGTTTCTTCTTGGGCCCATTTTCGTATCATCGATACAGATAGGTTACCACATCCGTGCAATGAGGTCCAAATAGACCATCTGTCCTCCTCTCCGTCATAAAGCCCCCTGGGCGAGTTCTCCGAAAAATATCCAGGCCGGAAGTTGATGTTAACATGTTCTGCCGTCGCTTTAAATGCCTTTGCTCTGGAGATTTTGAAATGCCTTTTGCTTGCAGCAAGACAATTGAGCTCTGATAGATCGATTCCCAGGATGGAGCGATTATTTCTTTGGCCACTCAGGGCTAAAAACGACGAAAGATATCCATGCCCGCAGCCAAGCTCCACAATCTTATCGATTGGGCCAGAAAGCAACGAATCAAAAATGCCCGACATAATGACAACCTCGTGTTTCTTCTTTGGAGACATACCCATCGTTAAATGCTGCGAGACAGCAATTGCATCATTTTTCCTGCTCAATAGATACTGCGTTTTATCATTCAAATCGACATCTTCAAAGGTCAGCACTCGGGACAAAAGATCCCTAAGTGCCTGCAGTTCTGCATCTCTTTGAAAGAAGCCTCCTTGATGCAGTTCAAAAAAATCTGGTATCAGCCCCTCCCCGGCCTCTGAGCAAAAATCATGGGCTGGAAAGCACCAAAGATGATTCTTTAAATGAATCGGAAACCGATCAGCTTCCCAGAGGTTATTTTCCAGAAAATCTATGGCAGAAAGAGACGCAACCCATGAGTAGTTTTTTTCCTCTAACAAGACCATGCATTCCCGAACCCATTCCATAGCTTTTTTAATTAAAACTCGCGGTTTAGGGTTAGGGTTGTCGGTTGAAAGCTAGTATAGACACCACTTCCCAGCCCAATCTTAGCCTCCGTGCTGCGCCTTGTTTAATTATTTAAGGGTTATGAGGAGGAAGGGCCTACAAGACACCAGAGATTCACTGAAATAAAAGTGATATGCTTTATAAATTAACAATATAGTACACCAAGGCCTAGATGGCAATAACATCATCATATACGATCACATCGTCGCCGCAACACACACTCAACAGCGCATCGCGGGGATCGGCTCCACTGCAGCCAATATCGTCCTCCAATCCACAATCAGACCCCAGCTTGACTTCTAAAAAGGCACCGCAGAAACATATTCCGCTACAATCGCAGATGGAATATTGGCAATAATCGGAATCAAGAGAAGACGTCATCGATTCCGAAGTGACAGAGTTACAATTGACTTCGTCCAAATCCAGAGAGGCATAGTTGACCATCAAAGACTTTGGATCGACGGTGAACGTCGTCGTCGGCCTAGGCACTGACCGCACAGAAGGCCAGCTGATGGAATCATCTTCCATCAAATCATCTGGAGCATCTTCGAGATCATCGGCAGAATCATCTTCCAGATCATCAGAATAACCGCCAGGAAATTCGATCTCAATGAACTCATCACATGAGGATTGTTGATCTGCAACGCTGACGCCAGCCAAGTCCTTTAACAGCCCAGACAGTATCCGATTCGAACTGGATTGCTTCTTTTCTTCGTTCGGCGGCTTTGGAACATGAACGGCCTCACAGAAGGGTACATCCGCAAGTCCACAGAGATTTTGATCGCGAGTATCAAACTTGAGAGCAGATATAAGCGACGATGTTTCTGAAGGTGAGAGCCACGACGTAACCTTTTCATAATAAACAACATCGTCATTGGGTGATGATGGATGATGGGCAGGTGCTAGGGGATTGCCATTAATAAAAGGGTCCGCATTGGGATTGCGAAAAACGGCTGTTTTTGCGATCTTTTTCAAAGGCGGAATTGAGGATCTCCGTCTGCCAAAGGTAGAGGAAGCCGATTGGATACGCGAAAAAACACGTTCATATTCTTCTGAAGACACAGGGTCATCAATCATTTGATCCATCTCAAGCAGCTCTTCCATCAGCAAATAATTTACCGGAGGAGAGAGTGCAGCAAACACGGGGGCAGCAGGAGACGTAGAGAGTGTCCTTTTCGCACCATTGGGACCTTCGTCTAAGGGAGACTCGCCAGACTCCTCTACTAAAGGAAAATATGCCAAAGGCGAAGTCGATGAAGCGGCATTAGCAGAAATCAGATTCAAGTGATTGTAAAATGAAGCCTGATGATCATACGAGATATTATTATCAATGATAACCAGAGATTCAGGTGAAGTGGAGGGAAAATCTGAAGATCCCCCGTAAGAAGGCGTCCAATCTTGCACCGGAGTGGCCGACTCTTCTGTTGACAGGATCTTTTTCTTTTTTAACGTCTGCGTAATGGAGTTGAAGACTCGCGGTGACATTTGCTTAAGAGCTTGTAGTAAAGTATCCTAAAAGGTAAATATCTGATCAATGGGTAGATGAAAAAGAAACTGATGGATCGAGCTTACTTTATCGACGTTTGAGAGCGTCTTAACGCATTTGGAGAGGACCGTCGATGACGAGGCGGACTGAAGCTGAGAAAGCGGGGTAGGAGCGCAAGTGCAGCTATCATCGCAAACAAGACAAAGGTGCGAAGAGTCTGTCGTCGCTGGAGAGTTCATCATCAAAGATGTCGCATTAGCAACTGCAAGACGAGACGATGCATCGGTATATAATTGTTGAGGATGGGACCCTCTTTGGTGGATGGGGATGGGCTGTGTGCCATTAGACGATGGCTTTGAGGCCGGAATGCTCTCCGAGCCACGCCGTCGACGGGGCACAGATGCACCACTCCCCGATCCTGTTCCTCGGACGTCAGTGTTGCAAGCGCTCGTGGACATCTCAAATAAGGGGATGTAACGGAAAATTAGCTTTTAAAATGTCGCGTAGTAAACAAATTACAATTTACAATCGATACTATTGGCTGATGTAGGCCAATCATGCTGTGATCTCCTCAAAAAGATTGAGTCATCGCATCGATGATGAGATGAGATCAAAGCACACGAACACTATCAAGCTACGCTGAAATATTTGTACAAATTGGGCACTTTTATCTGATCAACGCGATCCTTTTTGTCGCATCCATGGTATTTTATTTTCATGCAGTCTGCATTTGTCAGACTCAAATCCAAAGAAACCATTTTGTTACAGAAAAGTTTGACTCGACCAAAAAAATATTCGATATGTCATGCATGCAGGGGATACTATTTCTTCGCTAGATACATTAAGTTGATGACCTTTTGCATGGAACACATAATTTATTAAATTAACGTGGAGTAAAAATAAAATAAAATAAAATAAAATAAAGAAAATTAAATTCAAATTCGCATTTTACACGGCCATAAATAAAAATCCTTCAACGGTTTTTTTATCAAACACTACAATGCCACCTCGTCGAGCCCCGCAGCCTCCTCCTTCGTCTTCCGATTCCACTTCATCATCGGATTCAGAGTTATCTGACAAGGCCCTTAAAAGCATGAACGATACAGATGATAGCAGCAGCTCTTCCAGCTCCTCATCGTCTTCGTCCTCCGACTCGTCTTCAGATTCATCCTCTTCAGAATCGTCTTCAGATTCATCGTCTTCGTCCTCTGACTCGTCTTCGGATTCATCCTCCTCAGAATCGTCTTCAGATTCATCAGATGAGTCATCCTCTGAAGATTCTTCTTCTGAGAAAACATCCAAAAAAGACTCTTCCGATGATTCTTCAGATGACGAATCCTCCTCAGAAGGCTCTTCTTCATCTTCTGATGCTGACTCTGAAGAAGAAACAAAACCTCTTCATATTGAGCCCGCTCAATCCTTCACACCATCACCATCGTCGTCGCCACCGCCATCTGAATTCACACTATTTGTAGGTAACCTTCCATACGATGCTACAAAAGAGGCTCTTATGGACCTCTTTTCGCCATTTGGGCCAGTTCAAAGCGTTCGTTTGATTACCGATCAACGTACGGGCCGCTCTAAGGGCTTTGCTTATGTCATATTTGCGACAGAAGATTCTCTTGATGCCGTTCTCAGCGAGAATGCTTTAGAACTCTCCGGTCGAAGTCTCAATATAGACCGTGCCGCTTCGCGCCCTGCATCTGACGCACAAAGATTTCCAAGGGGTGCTTCGTCGGCACCGTCATCTCCTGGGTCCTCATCTCCACCGACTCCGACTCTTTTTGTTGGAAATCTTTCCTTTTCTGTCAGCGAATCGATGTTGAAGGATGCATTTTCCTCGTACGGTGAAGTCATATCCTGCCGTATTCCCACCAATACTGAGGACGGCCGATCTCGCGGCTATGGGTTTGTTCAATTTGCCGATACGTCGTCGGCTGTCGCCGCGCACGCCGCCCCTCGCTTTGAAATAGAGGGACGCTTTGTTAGACTTGACTTTGATAATCCATCTTCATCGCCACGAAAGCGCGAGTTTAATACTCCTCAGGGAGGTAATGGCCATCGCGGTGGTAACCGTGGCGGAAATCGCGGTGGAAACCGCGGCGGTCGTGCTTCTGCCGGCAGCCCTCCCCCCAGCAAGCACCAGCGCTACTTTGACTGATCTAACTTAATACACAGAAACAATTTAATTTTTAAATAGAGGCGGGGTTTTAAACGAATGTGTCTTTCAAGTAGCCAGGAATTCTCTATCGTTTGGTAAGAGGGGTCATTTAATTTGAATTTTGCCTCCGGTTTTATTATATTCCTTCACACTATCGTCCTGAATAACCGAAACCATTTAAATTTAAAAATATCACACTTTTCATAGATCGCACCCCCTTAATAATCATGCAATTTGCAAGACGAATTTAATTGACTAATATCCTTAAACCGAATGTATTTTTAATTATGAAAGCTAGCGTTCCTATAAATCTTCTCCTTGCTTTTGTCATTTGTTCGAATTTACTTTTCTTTGTATGTAGCTGTACTAAAGAACCTTTTGAGAATGTTTACTGCAATCTTGAAGATATTTTCGCTGACTTTATTCGCAGCTTACCTCAAAATGCTTTTAACCAAAAATATTTGGATATCTACAACGATCAAGTTAAGATAATGATTAAGCTCTTTGATTTTCTAAAAAAATATTTTTCGATATCCGGATTAAGTAAGCTGTCTCGAGTAAAACAAGCCAACTTTGGTATTTTCAAGTTAATCTCCGAGATTCAGAATGATCCAAATAATTGTCAAATGGAAAAGGCTTCCGAGCTATCAAAGCAGATTACTCAAGTAATTAATATGATAAAACATCAGAAGGATGAAATTAGAATGAAAAAACATGAAACTGGCCTAATCGACGATGATTTCAATTTTTTTAAAACAATCCACGATTATATCCAGGAAATTGAAGTTAACTTGAGTCGTTCAAGTGAGTTTCTTGAAAATATTATTCAAGATCAGGGCTCTTCGACATTAGATCCTTCTTGGATCGTTTGTGAACATTCAGAGGTTCAGGGCAATTACATCCTTGTTAATGCAGACAATGCTCGAGAACTTAATGACGAGGAATGCACTCCTCCAAAGATAATTCATAAACCTAAAAAAAGAGAATTCTCGATACTTTATGGCATACAACAAAATCAATTTTTTTTGAATGAAATTTTTTTGAAATTTGGGTTTCTTTTCGACCTTAAAAGGTCGAAAAGAAACCCAAAAGATGCTTTCAAAGAAAATCTTAAAATTGTGGTTCCTGAGTTAATAAAAGTAATTGAAGATGAAATCAAAGAACAACATAAGCAAGCAAAGATACTAGAAAATTGGAAAGAAGAGCTTTCTGAAAAAAATCGCATACCGTAGGTAGTCCAGGAAATTCTCAAATAGTGATCTTTATAACAACCCGCCCATTAATCGATCACTCAATAAAATATCAACGCATTAATATTTCGATAGCATCAATTCCAAATGGTTCCCATATAGCGAAAATTAAAAGAAGGCACAAAAACCGCGAAATGAGATGTGACCGTTGACAGGTTAGCCGCAAGTGATAAAAGATAGAATGTACTTGCAAACAATCCGACCCATATCAAGCCTCTCACCAGCACATTTCCGCATATTCCGAAGCTCCATCCGCTTTATCCAATTTGCCCCCTGCCGGTCGCTGCGGAAACGAGGTCCTCAACCTGCCCTACTAATCAAAATAAATCAACAAACATTAGGGGCAAGGTTGCCATTGGGCACCGCAACCGATCGATCAAGAGGGCTTTGCTACGGCCATGTCTAGATGACCTTCGTTTGGTATTGCGAGATAATTTATAAATTCTGAAAAGCCGGAATTTAACATTTTATAAAAGCAGAAAAAATTCCGCAACTCAATGGGCTCACCTTGTACGGCTACCGCTGTTTGTCTACCAACCCCCGATAGCGCCAGTTCGCCTGCAAAGAAAAAACTGTCGTCAAAGATCACCTCAATGAAGTTCATGCAAAGAGGTTTACTCCCTTCAGGGATGTCCTCTCACGCGTGCGGTACATCGAACCACCCAAGGAATCGACTGGTTGCCAAAAAAGGTGCAAAGTACTTGAGACAGTAAGTGATGCCATTGATTTTTTAGATCCTCAACACTATTCCATGTCGATTGGAGTGAAAATCATGGAGGAGATGCTAGGTTGGGACGTAATACCAAGCTTAGACGTCATTTCCCCGGCTCCAACAAGGAGGAAACCTTGCAGTGACTTTTTGCAAGCAAAAATGTCCAAGCTTTTGCTGGCGTAGGCGCCTTTCAATAAACCTAACCCTAACCCGTTGTCCATTTTTATTGTGCCACCGCACTCCACACCCAAATAGGGGCCCCCTTTCGAACCGGTTAAATTGACAAGCCCCACACACTCCGCCCTTTGCCCCTTTCGAGTCCAATCACCACTTGCCGTCAATATTTATTGAAATGGAGTGACGATGAGAAATGGAACATCAACGTCATCTCCCTCAGCGTCGCTAGCGAGTACTTCCAAAACAAATTCATCGCCAATGGAGCTCGTCGATCCAGTTACATGCTCGATCAGTGCGGGAAGGGTCAATGCCATTCGTTTTCGTTCTTCATCCTTTGATCTTATCATAAAAGGCGAGTAAAGCATCGATGTTCCACAAGAAACCATGGAAATATCCAGCTGCTCGTTCTCCTGAAAGTATTTGATAAGGTCTGCAAGGGTTTTGGTGGAATCCATTATAATCCTATCCCATAGTGTCCATGGCCGTCCTTTTGTTAACAACGCTGCCTGTATTGGCTCCGAAAAGGCAAAGAATGGAAGCGCCAAATTGCAAAACGCGTTCTTAAAGCTCTCCACTGGAATTTCTGCTTTGTTGAAAAGGAACTGAACAACCTAACAACGTTAAGCCAAGCGCATCATTACCTTGTAAAATTCGAGGGACACCAGTCCAGCTACAAACGCAGTTGTCGTCGCAATTGCGGGAATTATTTTCCCAGCAATGCCTTTGACAGTGTGTCGATCACTGACCGGAATGCCATAATTCATCGAGCGCAAATTTGCAGCGGCAGTTATAAAAGAAATGTGAAAGTTAGCATCGTCGTCCTAGCAGCAGATGAGCAAAAAACCTACCTTTTCAAAGGAAAGTGGCTTTGGGTGGCATGTTGCCACCTTGTTTGGCTCGGGCAGTAGCGAAAAAAGATCAAGCGAAACCTCTTTAGCTCCTTCCTGTTCAGCTTCTCGATCGGTCGTTGCAATTTTCATTCCATCTTTGGGTACAAATTTTTCGATTTTTGCCTTGCAGAGAATGTCTTCCAACTTGATCGGGGCCGATGGGATTTCAATCGAGTACGCATCGGCTCGAAGTCTTGCAGCCGAAAAAATAAACTCTTGATGCAGCGGGATCGAGAGGTCCAGCTCAATGGGCGTGGGGCACCGTTTGGGGCCCGACCAAAAATCGGCTCCCGTGCTTGTTTTTGTATCTGGAGGGAAATTGAACAGAAGCTGTGAAATGGGATTTCGAAAAGAGCCAACAAATAGCTTCATTGCCCATATGAGGCACGATTCGAAATCTTTTGGAAACTCATCCAAAAGCGTCTCCTTCAAAATGACAATGGAGTCTGGGGAGTTGGATGAAAATCGGTCCCTAAACTCGCCCAACGAACCAGACTCCAAGTATTGGCCCACAACTTCAGGGCCGTTCTTGAAAAGGCCTTGGAAAAGATCAAGTGCCCATTGGATCGTATGCTCCGGGTTGCTTGGAAAGTTTTTCAGTGTGCACACGGGAATCGATTTTTCTGGAGGATCCTGCGAGGACGAGTATGATTCTGTGACACGGGGCAACACAACCTATGCAGCCAATGAGAAATGATTGATATGAAGATGCAAAAGAATCAAAAAAGGAAACGCAAGGGTAAAATTGCGGGCCCAAAGGAAAAAAATAACATCTAAATTGCAAAGACAAAGCAGCAAAAGAGGAAGCCAAAGTGGAAGCGTATTTTTGTAACAAAGACGCGAAAATCAGCAAGCTGAAACACATACCTGGGTGTTGCACTTTGTACCCAATGTGCCGCTCTCCAGTAGCGGTTTCTCAAAGAAAACACATCTACGATCTACGTAACGCCTTGCATCGACATTATCCAAAGCGTTGACAACGATGTCGATACCAGAAAAAAAATTCCTTCCGAAAATATCTAAAATCACAGCAGTTCAAGTTACGTTCTGATTCGGGCGAAACTCGTTCTTGAAGTGCGACAATCGGCTTTTTCGTATAATCCGAGTTCATCCGCTCAACGGCGGCAGCGGCCGTGACGCTCTTTGGCATCTGAATATCGGTAGATCGAAAGAGGAGCTGTCGATTTAAATTGCTCCGCTCAATCAAGTCCATGTCCGTGACGACGATGGAGGAGGAACCACGAAGACCAACCCCCATCATTGCCCATATTTTCAATAGCTCACAACCGATTGCGCCAGCGCCCACCAGAAAAACCCCCTGCTGTTGGACAACATCAACAAACTTCTTCCCAAAAACAGCATATTGCATGTCATAGCGGCTATTGATTGGAGCCGTGTTTTCGGGTGTAGGAGCAAGCGGCCCTGCAGAATTTGGGAGGCATTCCGCGGCATCAAAGCAAAAGTACTGCTGGATGGGGCAAAATTTTCCACTGATAGACTAATGATCAGAGGGGGGAAGAATGGAACCTTTAGCGCCTCTTGAGCCACCAGCCCTCCAATGACGGAGCATATGGCCGGGATAGAGCCTGTCACGCCAAACGCAAATTGCCGCCACAAGTGTTCGTTTTTAGATCGATCCACGTTAAACAGAACGGACTTTTGCACACAAATCTCGATAAATCTATTCGCATCCTCTATGGATTGCGGAATCGGTAAACGCTCGTATTTTTTCCAAAAGCCCCCGATTGCAATGAACGCAATAAGAATGGGAAGTGACCGGTCATCCTTGGCAAAGTCCGAGCAAATGAATGGAACATGGGCGCCCTCCGAAAAGATGGCACTGGCTCTTTTCTATACAAAATAAGCAAAGATAAATTCGCACGAAATCAATCCGCTTTGGAACTTTGGTCTGCACAAATTCCCCTGAAAGCACGCCTTCTGGCATGCGGTTTGAGCCAATGTCAATTGTAAATGAAAAGGCATCAATGATTTTCTTGACAAAGAAAGGGCCAAACGTAGTGTTGGACTTTGATGGCACTAGTTTGACGGAATCGCCAGCCTCCAGTTGATGGCGAGAGTCTTCATGAGATGTCACAATGACCTCTGCATTTTCAAGCTGCGATAGATGATCATAGAGGCCGCTGAGTGGCGGCTCCCCATTCGTGTCCAGAACGGTGAAATTTTCCAGGAAATCGCAAAAAACGAACCCAAAGAGCCCACGTGCGCATGCGGCAATAAAATGAACGTTCATCGCAGCGCATTGCTCATCCAAAGCAACGACTTCGTCTGAAATTAGCAAAACCACGCACCTTCATAGTCGATAAGCTCGCTCAAGATCACAACATCTGCACTCTGTAGCAACGAATTGTCAACAAAGTAGCAAGGCCCTTTTTTCAAGGTGGATGACATTGAAAAGTCCGCTGATGATGCTTGCATTTTGGCGGGGTTTAAGCCAACCGTGACAGAAACGTTCATGTTGAGCGAACGGAGGTGCTCCAAAGACGCCTCATCACGCCGCGATCCGATGTCCTTCTCTGTGAGGTAGTACTAACCGTAAATTTAAGCGTAATACTTGTGAGCCAAAGTCTTGGATGGTTACCAATGTCTCGTCATAGATGACTAGCGAATGGACGCCTGCAAGGACGAGATTCTTGGCGATTTCCACGCCAAGACCACCCATACCGAGTAAAAGAACAGAAGAAGAAAGCATGCGTTTCATCGCATCATGGCCGAGGACGTACAATTGGCGTGAATACAACGACTCGTCAATCTCATGTTTTCTGGTTGTGGCCTGTTGGGGCATGAATAAAAATTATGTCAAATTGTAACTTGGCAAATAAATTTGAATTAAATTGAAATACAGTGCATGCGCCGGGGCTAATAACATGCACCATACCAAGCACGTAGTGGCGACGAATACTCCGCGTCAAGGTTGAGGAAGCCCAACGTCAGCCCTAACCACACAATTGCTCAAACGAGAGGCAGGTTATATAGTTGATAGCCTTAAGATACGGGGTTCCCTGCCAGGGTTACAAGTTCGTTTATTAAAATTTGTACAATATGATTATGCACCGCATCCACATCACATGTCGCAGTTAATCTGGCACTTGCAGTTTTCTTGGTAGGCAGAAATCCTCTTCTGCAGCTGGTCGATAATGGAGCAGCAGGAAGTCTCTGGGATTCGTTGACTCTCCAGCATAGCTACTTCTTGCTGCTTTTTTTCCAGCATCTTCAGCTGCGCGCTATCCCATTGTCCTCGCTGGACAGTCAGATCTAGCAATCGCTGTGCCAATGAAATCTCTAAGCCGCTTTGAAGCGCCATGTTCGTTGCCTGCTGGCATGGGCATGAGGATTTCTGTTTCTTGAAAAGATGGCCAAGAAGGGCTTCCACCGTTGAAAGCACTACGGCATGCATCTGAGCGCAGGCACTTTTGGAGATGGTAGCCCATGGCGCCAAACGCACAAGACTATATACATGCTCAAAGGGTCTTTCAGCACACCTACGCGAGAAATGAATCAGGAAAAAGCTCCACATTATTAACACCTACCTGATCATTAAATTTCTCATCAATACCTTGTAGTAGCGGCAAATCGTGGCAAGCGAGGTCTCCTCCTCCGTTGTCAGTAGCGCATCCTTACATGCACGTGGAAAATGCGCCTTGAGAAGTTCAATCCACGAAGAGCGCATAAGAAAAACCTCTCTGCTTTTAAGCAGCTGGCGATGAGCACGCGCAAGCGCATCCACCAGCTCTCTGAACTCGGAAAACTCGACATAAATTTCGTTGCGTGTTTTTCCGCTAGCACGGTCGATCGGGATATGGATGCCCGCAATCTCGACTTCATATTCGTGGAAAAAGGCTCGCACGTCGCCGCTGGAAACCTCCCATGGAATGTTGGTCATCTTAAGCAAGGGCCGCTCAACAGTACCGGGAAATCTAAAACGGCCCATCCGCTCCGCAAGACAAAGAACCTCGTCTTGCGTCTCGACGCAATCGCCAGCTGTAGGCGGGGCCCCCGCCCGAGGCCCCACATACAGGTCTCCAAAGCGTTCGCGAATGCGGAAGATCTGCAGCGCCGCAGAAAGAGGCGTAGGCTCCATGGCAGATTCCTACCACGGGTCCATATATGCTCCTCGCTATCAACCGATCAGCATAAAAGACGCATATCCAGGAAAGGAAACATCAAAATATTCAAGGGATTTTACTAAACTAGTGCGTGCTGAAATTCAACCCCAACTTCAATGTGTTCAATAAATTCATTTAATTAACTTCAGTGCAGCCCAGCCAGCTACCATGCCCGCTCCCGTGGACAACTGCGAGATCTGGGATATCTTCGAGGCAGAAGCAGAGGCTGTCGCCTCTCCCTGCCATGGGACTCCAGAAACTTGCGGCTGGTCCTCAGAAGCAGAGCTTGCTGTCACCTCTACGCGGAATTTTCTGCTTTCGAGCCCTGCATGTACGGTTCGTATACACCCATTTCCTGAAGTGCCAAAGCGGCAACGTCTTGACACGAGTTTGACAGAGGATGCCTTTGATACAAGCGAGATGCCAGCTTTGCCATCTTTTTCCGAGACATCATCAACCTTTGCTCTGTTTTCCCACAGTCTTTCTTCTGGTAGCTCGTCATTGATGATAACAGGAATTGATGGAACATCGAAGACATTCCCACGAAAAAGTAATGCTGCATCTGATGATATGGATTTCGATACGACTGATCGTACAGATCGCAGTATCCATCAGGCAGTTATTCGCGCTCTTGTCGCACCGACAGCCAGCTCACTTCACACCGATCAAAAAGCAAAACGGTTTGCGAGGCAGAATGTTCGTAGTTCTGGTGGGCTGTGGAGTCAAATTTTTGCTCCATTAAAGTTCACAGAGCTTGTTACGGCTGATCATGTGAATAAGGAAGTGCTTCAATGGCTCCTTTCGTGGAAAGAGCGGCATGCCTCGCCAACGGATGGCAAAAAGGTTTGCTTTTTTCATTTCCCACAAGATTCTCATATTACATGGACGTCCTGGCTGTGGAAAAAGCACCCTTGTTCGGGTCACTGCAGAGGCCATCGGGTTTTCCCCACTGATCATAAATGCGGCAACAGGCGAAGAAAATGCAGCATCTGTTACGGAAAAGATTACCACTGGCCTTACCACGGATTCCCTTGCTCTCACTTCCTTGTCCGGATCAAAGGCCTTTTTGGTGCTTCTGGAAGAACTAGATGCAGCACCTGCCGACATTTGCAGCGCTATTGTGAACGCTATTATTCGTGTAGTGACAAACGGGCAGCCAGTTCGCCGCCCCATTGTTGTTATATGCGCAGATCCATGGGTGTATACTTTAAAGCCGCTGAGGGCCGTTGCTCACATGGTTGCTTGCACTGTATCTGTGCCGCGGGCTGCAGAGCGGCTGCAAGAAATTCTTACTGCACAATGCATTGCTAACCGGGAGCGCCCTCAACTCGAAAAACTCGTCAGCCTTACCGGTGGTGATATCCGTGAATCACTGAATGCCTTACAGTTTGCCGCTATCGAAGTCCAACAAGAGACGATATTAGGATTAGATCCTCATGACGCTAGTAAAAAATCCAACGAGAATCCTCGATACAACACCCCAAATTTGGTATCTCGGGCGATTGTATCGATCACTAGTACTGCATGTGCACCCTCAGCGAGTCTCTATTTTAAGGTGTTTTTGTTGCTTCTATTCTTTTTAGGTCATGGAGGACATCTTTCTGACGCGAGATCGCCTTGGGCCCCTTTCTGTGGCAACAGGACAAGGCTCTGAACGACAACAATTGTTGAGTCTTCTGTTTCGAAGACTCGAGCTTTTGGGTGACGATCTCGAACGCGTTTTTGAAGGCTGCTTCGAAGCGTACCTGCGCTGTGCGTCGTTTGGCAGCGTCATTGGAAACCAACTCGCCAAGGTAACTTTTTCGATCATTAATCAATGTGCAGGTAATGTCCTTGTAGCTCTATTTTCTCATAGGTAAGCGTTCTGGTTATTTAGTTTTATTTACCCAGGTGGTCGAGCTAACAGAATTGATTGCTTGCAAAGATGTCGGCGATATCCAGCGGGGCCATACAGGCCTCTCTCTGCTTCCAGCAGTTGTGCTGCAGTTTCACATCGGGTTTGGAGGTGGCATTTCGCTCCGCCTTACGCCAACCATCAGGAGCTCCATCGTAACACTGCCAAAGGCACATCGCGAAGCAACACGCCTTTGTGATGAACGTCAGAGTTCTATAAGCTTTTGGCTTCACGAGGGTCATCGGACGGCGCCAAATTCGCTGTCTCTTTTTGCATCGATGGCGGCACGTCGCACTTCCCTTGCGCATGAGGTAATGGTACATTGCTCTCATCATACTTAGGTATATATTGTTCTTTGCTATTTTTAGGTACCAGCGGCATTTTGATTGCTAGGTTCTGCCGTTTCTGAGCGCAAGATTGCGACCACCCGCCTCGCTATTGCTGCCCGGCCGTATCGGCTCAGATGCCTTGACCGAGTTTGCAAGATTTCTGCATGCATATGCACTTACCGTTGAGCCCGCGATAGACAGTGCCACGATATTGATTCCACAGTATGCGATTGGACTTTACGGTGATAGATTGAAAATTGAGCACAATCTCAATTCATCCATACTGACCCTTCTTCCCACCGTTACGAGGATGGTAGAAGAATTTAGGATAAAGCAGCTGGCACTCGCGCGCAACAGAAATTCAGGAGCCTTTCGTGCCATATCAAGTGCCTTCATTAAGCAAACGCTTGAAGAGCCAATCAAGGAACTCACCAAGGCGATTGGCTCGGCTTCCGAGCCTGTAAAGACCAGGCGGGACTTTTTTGGGCGACCGATGGCAGAACCCTTGGCAGCTGCGCCAGCGAATGGCTCTACAAAATCGGGCTCGCGTATTACGTTCAAGTTCCAGGAAAAGTCTGCACATGCCGTCCGACGCAATATCTCTATTTCTCGCCTGATATACAGGCAGCCTTCGTAGCCGTTTTGCAAAATGGTAATTAAAATTTGGAGAATTGAACCAACTCATGATAAATGTGAAGCGCTTTCGCAGGCGAAGGCCTCCAGAAGAAGGCATACCGCGGATCGTGCCCTGCGGCGAGCTTAGTAAGATAAGACGATCGGCCCTAGACTTAATCAATCTTGATGACGACGAAGACGACCATAAAAATAGTGGCAAACAGAGAAGCTTGGCAGCAAGAGGAGATGCTCCTGCGTTGCAAAATTATCGTCTATCGGAGGATTTTCCATCAAATGAATGTCAGCAACCAGGAAAAAAGGAAGCTGCTACAGTGCGCAGGGTATTAATACAGAGCCAACGAGCTATTCCGGACACCAATGCAAAATCCGTCTCGGGCTTTTGGACAGAACTGGCAGGGGAAGATGGGCCTACAAAACGGCCCAGACCGCATGTTGCAATTGCATCCGAGGCCCAAATATCCCCAGCCTCTGGGGTCCAACAATCTGCAACAACAGGTTCGCCCACCGTATATAAATCCTCCTTATTTCGCAGCAGAATGGGGCAGGAGCCGGGAAAATGAAATTTATTTAACAGGATACAAGCTTTCGCTTCCTGTGGATCGCATTCGGGCTCTGATTTCCCCTGGACCTGCTTGCAAATTACAGAAAGCACGGAGATTCTTTGCAAATAAATACCATCCAGTTTGAATCTGAATTGAAATTGTAGCAGGACAAAGTCTGAACGGGTGCATCCGAAAATAAGCCGCGAGTCCATTGATTAACACTGGACCGGATTGATCCTAATGAACTTCCAATATCCGTTTGGTGCCGTATTTTCCCATCCAGTTTTTTCTAGTCTTAAAATGGAAATGAAATATGAGATGCAAGATTTGATAACATCAAGTGAAAGCTGCTGTTAAAGATTATCTTTGTAATGTTCATTTGTGGGAACATTTTCTGCAAGTGCTGCTTAGAGTTGGAGTATAAAGGTCTTGATTGGAGATTTTTGTGCTTTCCAACTAGTTGAGAGGAGGTTTTTAGGAAAAGCAACCTGAAATTTTTCCGGATTTCATGGGTAACAGATTTGGCAAGAGGAGCACCTTCCCGGCTGCACACAAATTCCTTGCAGGTACGTCATATGTGGTCGACTGCTTTACGCATGATGCAATCCCTGGTGTCACTGCATATTTTCTAAGGTAATTCTAACAACAGCCTATTCATAGGTATCGCCTGACACCACCTCTAATCCTAGTCACTTTCACGCAGATCATTATGCAGGGCTTGGACGGAAGTTCCGAGGCACACCGATATTCTGCTCACCCATAACTGCCCAATTGTGTCAACTGCAACTCCGCCTTCCTGCAGCTATGTTACATCCCCTACCTTTGGGATGTCCCATATTGGTTTCCGAAATCATCCAAAAGGAAAGAGAATATGCATGTGTCAGTTTAAAAGATGAGCATATAAGGCTTTCTGATAATGATGCCGAAAATCCTGTTGACATAAATATACTTGATGCAGATACTTCTGAGCGAAGCCTCTCGACTTATCCAGAAATATCCCAACCACGAGTAAGTGTTACACTTTTCGATGCCAACCATTGCCCTGGAGCAGTGATGTTCCTTTTTACGATCGAAGATGCCTCTAGCAAGATTTCCCGGCATATTCTACATACTGGTGATTTTAGAGCCTGCCCTGAACGGATCATCGGGGCACCTGCTCTCACCCCCTTCCGTAAGGTCATCGAGGCCAATATTGATGAAGGTATTGACCAATTATATTATCGCAGTAGGTAAAGGCGATGAACTATCTGGATCTGCCATACAGAAACAGGCAAGCAAGCCCAAAGTTCTGGACGTGGTATACTTGGACACGACATATATGGAAAGCCGCATGGTGTTTCCGTCGCAGGAGCATGTGCTCACACTGCTTACAGACGAAGTCCATCGTATTGTGGTGCAAGGAAATCGCGGTAAGCTTATTCCGCTCTCATACTTGATCGTTGTGGGCACATACACAATTGGCAAAGAAAGAGTTTGCGAGCGGCTGGCCAAATTGCTCGCTACCCGTCTATGGACAGCTTCTGATCGTAAAAGGGCAATTATGGAGCTTCTTTTTCCTGCGGAAATGCTGAGTGATGACCCGCTCACAGCGCGAGTACATGTCGTCAATATGATGGATCTCTCCTCAGACGAGGTCCTTGGGGCAATGTTGGATCGTTTCCGACCGCACTATACGCACATCATCGCGGTTCGTGCCACAGGATGGACGGCTGGGCAACCCTTTAGATCAAAAGTGGCCCCTAAAGCCAAGATGGTCACGGGAATTAAATTTGCCACCAAAGCCGAACTGACCATTGAACCTCATCAAGCTAGTGGAGATCATTTGATGATTGAGAAAACAATCGAAGCAGGGAGTGCTAAAGTTTGTATCAAACAGGAAGGCATTGATCCCAACGACTTACAGGATGCACAAAAACAGACTCAATATGTGGAAAAGCCGACACTATCCACGGGCCAGACCCAGCCTTCAATTAGAAGCAGCAGCCGAAAAGGCACGCTTCCACGTCACCGAGGCCGAATCACTTTTCTAGAAGTGCCATACTCGGAGCACTCGAGCTCAGAAGAGTTACAGAATTTCCTCGCCGCCTTTCAAATTGGTACAGTGATCCCAACGGTGGAGGGCAGTTGGTCTTATTCCAAATGAAATATCCCATGAGTCAAATTACCCGGTTCTGGATCTGTTGATTATCTCCATTAAACTTTTAATTTATGAGCATGGCCCACCCTTTTGAAAAGTTACATGTAATTAATGATTCTTTGGCACTAGCTACCAACATTTATTGCCACTTGGAATTTTTGTAGGCCCAATTTACATGCAAGCCTCCTTTGTAGGCCCAATTTTTAACCACACCCTAGCTTGGTGCCCGTCAGTATCGCTTTGCATATCCTCTATTTTGTTAAAGTGCATCGTCGTCTTCTGTTGAAGATGTGATTTTTATTTAGATACAATTAACTTCTACGAACAGGTAGCATTTGGGTGGGTCTCACTATCCCTACCCCCAGTCTGATATAATTGGGCAAGAAAGTCCGACGAAGAGCATAGAGATGTTCCACCAATAGCAACCTCGATGCCTGGCCAATTTCGGGCAAGAAAAGCAGAGAGGCTCTGGTACTCGTCATACGCAATTCCGCCAACTACGAATACAACCAGACGCTTTGGCAACATTGAGCTACCTGCTGTCACTGGCATTCGAGACTCTCCTTCTCCACGAAGAGCCGCATCTACATATCGAATGATTGGCATCAAAGCATCATCATCACCAGAGGGCGATAAAACCTGGTTGGAAATTCTTTGGATCCCTTGCATCACCATCTTTGCAATGCGAGATGAAGCTACCACATTTCCAGACGTGGAAAGCGTCTCAAAGATCGATACTTTCTGCTCTGGAATGTCGTTTGGGGTGGCGTTTGGAGAAGTAGAATCTGATAATGAAGAGGCCATGGTAAATTCAGGAACAATAGCATGAAGGGCCTTTGCCAGCGATGCTGATTCCTTAAGGCTAAACTTTTCTATTAAAAATGGAAGCAGCCTTTGGTCTTTTCCTGAAGAGAGAAAAACGACAAGCAAAAGCCGAATTCTATCACCTTCGTCAATGGGATCGAGTTCAGGAAGTGAAATATTAGCAGATGGCTGAGCAGTTTCCAATTCTCGAAAAAGGTCGGGACGTCTTTGGGATATCTGTGGAAGGAGAGCAGATGCCAGCAACAAATGTGTGTCGATCCAATGCTTTTTTTCTCGAAGAGCTGGAATCTCCTCAAGAGCCTTTCGAAGCGGTTCGATTTCATCCCCATCTCCTCCAGAAATTTGAGCATATGCTTTTTGATACGTCTGCAATTCATCTCCGAAAAGCGTACAAGCATCTGGAAAAGAAAGCCTCGATGCATGTTTCCAAATGGGATCCTTCCAAGAAAGTAGTAGCTGGGCGGACTCTTCTTTTCCAAGCGAGAGAATTCTATTTAGCCTGACCGGGAAAAAATCATGGACCAGCGCTCCATAGCTCCATTTATGTCTTAGAGGCGAAATTAAATCCTGATTCCTGTCGAATAGCAGCATTAAATCCGAGCATGGGGGCGACGGTATTTTTGGCCGCCGATTCTTTGCACTCAAATAAAAGTCCCGAATTTTCGATTGAAGGCGTCGGACCAAAAGATTGACAAATGCAGATGACCCGCATTGTAGCGGCAAGATGGCGAGATTCGCCATTTCTAGGCAATAAAAATGGAATAAAACTACCAAATGTTACGGCCACAGATAATAAGCCATTTGAGCAGTCTTCAACGAGCTTCATGACAGATTCATCGTGCAAATTAGCAATTGCTTTTGACATGATCGTAAAGGAGCTTTCAAGTCCAAGAGAAAAAAGATCCTCCTCCAAAGAGATAAAATTTACAAGGCGGTCGACAACCTAAACATTTGAAAGGCACCCTACTTTGGTGACTTTAGACGATGATTTAACGGTTGCAACTGCAGCCCCTTGTGCAAGGTCCTCTAGATTTTCTCTAGAAATTGATCCACAAAAATTGAAGTCATATGTCTTTGGCTGGCGAGGCAAAGAAACCAAGTCGCACGAAGTTAAGCTTCTGATGTTTTCTGCCGTTGGCTCGATAAAGTAACATGATATTGTGTCCGGAAGAGAGGGGATCTCCTTTTCAATCGGCCTAAATTCAGGTTAAAATATTTACAAGAATAATGTCACTCCCCGTGAACGCAATTCGTCAATGTCAATTGAAGGGGCCAGGATTTGCTGTGTTCTGGCATCCAAAATCAATATAATCCAAGATGCATCAGAAGTGCCTTCAACGTCACTGGCATCATTAAGCATTGCAAAAATAGCCCCTATGAAAAGAAATATTAATTGCGAAAATAATACTTTTCTGCAGCGATCTAAGCGAGTTCTGAGCGATTGTTACAGCTCGCAATTCCTCTGGCAGGCTGGATTTTTTAAATTCTTCCAGAAATTTGAAATACTGTGAAATCCCGGCCTTTGGAGAAGTGAGCAGATTGTCCTTGTTCTTCTCAGTGGGAGATACCAATGAAGAGGACGATGATATTGATGTCATGATAAATTAATTTTAAAATCCGGCAAAATTTTACTTTTCTTGAATTTACTCTTGCACCGAGATTTACTTCCCCGAGATGATGATGAGCCTCTCCCCATGCTCACAAGTGGACATGTTTATGCAAAGATGCACATCCCCAACGCTGACACATGAAGAGAAAACCAACTTGTTATCCGGTCTGGCCAGATCCACCCCAGAGGCGCTTTCCAAGCTATTTTCCAAAAAAGAAGCAATAGCAGCCTTGCAAGAATGGACGCTTCTTGCAAATCATTCGAGAGAGGATTTATTGATTGCAGTTTTGGCCTTGCATAATTTGAACCTGCTCCCATGGAATCTAACCGAGCTGCAACAGTACAAATTGGGGAGGACCGTTAAACTAGCGTCCTCTCTTGTGGTCAAAAGCGATAAATTCGAATGTGAGCTAAAGAAAATGCTCATGACTATTGAAGAGGTAATTGGAGCAGAGTCTAACCCTAACTCCACTAAGGTTTGCCAACTTTAATTTATTAACTTGTAGGGGCCGCCCAATTTATTAATTAAACGAGAGGTTATTTTAAATGAGGTTGGTGATGACGGGACAAAATCTGCAGCCACTCATATCTCAATTAAAAAGGACTTACTTGATGGTAGTAGGAATACCGGTAAAAATCATGGTTTAATTTCCTCCAAAAGGGCAATTTCAACTCAAGGTGTTGACTTTGGGAAAGCGAACGTTGCAGATTTAAATTCTCATCAACCCAACAAACATGAGGGTATGGCAAAGTCTGGCGATACTGCTAACCCTATCTCAGTAAAAGGAGCCGTTCCTTTTGATCCTTTTGAGTGCCATTCAATAATAAATAAAAAATCCAGTCCAGCTCGCCAGCCCGCCCCAGAAAAGGGAGGTCCTGCTCTGATGACTCAAAAGACCTCTATTCCGGCCGCTCCGAATGATACCAGGTATGGATAGGTATATGATGTTTAACCAAATAGTGCCTTTGATGTATATGTTGAAATTATTTCCTCTAAAAAGCGGCTCTCTTCATCTTCTTTGCGAGGGTCTGAGGCGAAGAAAAAAAGGGTCTCCTTTAAGCCAGATGAACAACTTATGCAGGTTTGTTTGTTTGAGCTGGACCCAACCGAGCGGAAAAATCCCAATTTCAATCCCGCAATGGCTTATGGAGACCTCAATGATAATGATGAAGCCTTCCTGTCTTTGAAAATTAAGGAAACAGAGGATCTATATAGACCATATTCATCTGTAAATAGCCCCATGCTTATTCCCACAATGAAATGGAAACTGCCCAAAAAATTGCAATTTAATGAACATTACACGCTGGCAGATGGAGCCAATTCTTTGGAACGATCCAGGCAGCGAGAGCAAAGGACCAATAATACTGACTTGTACCGATGCACCGATTTATCCAGGTGTCCATCGAACCCAATAGAATCGCCTCCATACATGCTGTCTTCTCAACCACCAATAACAATCCCATTGCATCCTATCTCTTCAGCTCCCCAGCCCGTAGAGCATATAGATGAAAATGCGCTTGATTCACTACTTGGATCATTGGCAAGCCCCTCGCATGGCCTATTTGATTCCATGGTAGGCCACCAAGAATATGCCTATCCAAACTATCAACACTATGCGATGCCTACACAAGGATACCCGCCGCCCCAGCTGCTATATCCTCAAGCTAATTATCCTCAATGTACTCTTGTTTCCCCGCCTCAGGCTAACATGCATCAGATTCCCGGTACCCAATCCCTACAAACTCAACAGGCTACTCCTAAAATAAGACAAATTAATTGCCCTCCAGAAAAGCTTAGAAGGGTTAGATGTCACTATTATGATCCCAAAAATCCCGTTGCCTGTGCAAGAGGGGATAACTGTACATTTCTTCATCAATGAAAATAAACCTTTTTTAAATTGTGGCCATTTCTGTTCCTGCCCAATGCTTTACAACAATTCAGCTGCTTTGGAGGCTAATTCCTCGTATTTGGATCCCCTGCAATAAATGGTATTACAGCTAGGGTTAGGCTAGCAAAGGGCAAAATTGCAGGGGACTCGAATACGAGGAATTAGCCTGCAAAGAGAAATATGTGCCCATAGTAAATCTAAACCGAACGATCCATTGACTTGACCCCAGTTGGAAGCTGATCTTTAAGAATAGCTCTGTAGGACAGGCAATTGGCTTTGACAAACTTAAATTTTCAATAGCATGGTTAGTGGTGTACTTGTACAAATTTTAATGGGGTTTCAACTCAAACAAACCTTCGTGAGGGATTGTGTTTCCAATGCTTAATCGATGGCCTAATTATGAGCGTAGCTAGAAATAGACCCGTTCCCCTGTGCCGCGAATTTGTATGAGTAGCATATGGCTAGTTGAGTTTTTTAGATCAAAAAGGGGATAATTGCCCATCGCTTGAACTTTGCTTGATTAACTGCATGCTCTGTTGGAAAGTTTTCTGAATACCACTCGATCGTGTTTGCGGCAGATATTGAAAGGTTTGCAAGTGTCCAAACAAAAGCATAAAAGAAGGGCAGTGATAATGAATTGAGAAACCAAAAGGAAACGTATATTATAACCTCAAAAAAGTAGTGCGGGCAAAAGATATATTTAAAGAGCCGGTTTCTTTGCGGATACTTCCATTGCAGGTCATTTGATTTTAGCTCCAAAAGAGAAATATGCGAAAGAAATTGCCCGATCGAAGAAACTACAAAGAGAAATGCTCCAATGGCAACAAAATAGGGGTTGTAACTGCCCCTTGCATAGTTTGTGAGGAAGCTTATTTCAAAAAGCAAATAGTGACAAAGACCGACAAACAAGTGGCCCAAATTCATTGAGCTATTCCTTGAATATGTGTGAACAAAAAAACACTCCAAAATCCTTCTCAAGTAGTGAAGCTGGACCAATACAAACGGAATAATTTTTACTGACGAGGAAAATTCAAGAAAATACAGGGGAAGTAAATTTGAGAAAAATCCAAAGATATAAAATACAACGAAAAAAGACTTGTGGATCTGAAACGATTGTATGCCAAAAGCATTTGGGCAATCAAAAGCACGAGATGCTATCAATTTTCCGTGCACAATGAGAAGAGAATTGGTATCATACCAGAAAAGCGCTATAGCAAAAATGGAAAACAATGAAAAGACGAAACAAACCAATAACTCAACCCCATCAATCATTAAAATTAGGCCGACCCCGCTTCAAGTTTTAATTAGTGTGTTTTTTGTTGAAAACCGATTTCAATTGATCCAACATAGTGGCATGGCAAGTGTCGTCGCATGTAAAAATGGACTTTAAATTTTCTTTAGCAATTGCCTGATATGTTTTCATTGACTTTCTTATCGTGTCGGACCATCTAAGCGACAAACTTTCTTTGTGAATTTCTTCAAACTCAGCACTTGTGTCCCATTCGAATCTCGACAAGTTGAAAGCCCGAGTGATGTACGTTGATGTTGCTATCAAGGGGTCCATTTCTACTGAATCAAATTTGCTTTTCAAGACCGATCCATCAATCCATTTAAATTCGGAATCCTTGTGCCAAGAATCTTGTCGCCGTGAATATTGCCTAGAAGAGGCCTTAAATAAATCCACATAGTTTCTAAATTTAGCAAGCACCTCTTTGGTTTTAAAAAACTCATCCTGCTCATCTGCAGTTATTGAGCTATATTTGACCCAAAGCGATTCGATAAAGTCGATAGTTTCTGAGTAACCGATGGCCCGCCCCGCCGAGTAATCTTTTTTTAGGCCTTGCAGCCACAGTTCACCAACCTCTCTTAGCAAGCCATTTGAAATCATTTTCTCGCATCTACAATCAATGGAGAGAGACAGGGTCGGCCTATCTTTAGACAAATAAAAACATCTAAAATCGTATTTCATGTCCTCTTTTGTTGGTTTGAAAGAAGACATGGGTTGGTTGGTTTGCAGATGATTGGCGATTGCTCTTTTTAGACGATATCTATCATTTTTGTATAAAGAAGCCGCATATTCAGGATCAACTGCTTTAAGCAAGTTTATAGCTTCTTCCCAATCGCAATTGTCGGTCATTTGGTCGACGACAGCAAGAATTTCTTTTGAAGGCGGAGGGCATGATGGTCTTCCTTGGACGATCCATTTTGTGTAAAATCCGGTTCCACCCACCAAAAGAGGGATTTTTCCTCGACTTGTTATTTCCTCTATTTTTCCAAGGCAAAGGGAATGAAAATCTGCGTTGGTAAAATTCTTTTCTTTCCACGAAACAATGTCTATCAAATGTTGGGGAACTGGTAATCCCAGCTCTTTGTTTGATCCTATCACCAGCTCCTTGTAAATCTGAACGCTATCGCAGGAGATAATTTCTCCATCTAGCAAAGAGCTTAAAAGAACCGCTATGGCGGTCTTTCCTACGCCAGTTGGGCCGGAAAGGATCAATACTTTTTTTAAAGGATGTGGATTCATTTTTAAAAAACTTTACTATTCAACTTACGCCTCGCCACATTTGGCCCTTAATCGTCTTACTTCTTTCCTAAGATATTCGACCTCTTCCTCCAAGTGTTTTATTTTTTCTGGAGCTCCATTGTGGACGATATTGACGATGTTATGCTAATTACGAATTAAACAGGCAAAGAATACCTTTTGAAGTGCGAATTGGCGCACTAGGTCCAAGTGCAGATTTTGAATGTCATGCCTTAAAATAATTAAATTATCGCCTATTGCGTCTTCTGCTGGCTTTGAGGGTGTGGCGTGGGGTTCAAAGGGGGCTTTAGGGCTTTCTCCGCAAGTTATAGCCATTAAAATATATATTAGGGAGCAGAGGTCCAAATTAAGATGGAAAGGCGAAATTCCAATTGCTAAATTGTACATTCCCTTGCTTTGTAATTAAAAGTTTGACAGCATTAACATGGACCAATAGGAAAATTCTTAATGAATAAGCTATAAAACTTAAATAAAGTTGTCTTCATTGGATTACAAAATCGATTTAAAGTCTCATGTCGGGCAACAAATCGTGCTGTTCGACGCAATCTTGCAACAGCCAAGACGCCATCAGCAATTCTTGTGGTGCTAATTGCAATTGTGGCAGTGATTGTAGCTGCGCCTCGTCAAATATCCAATCATGTGATTGTTCAAGAACAACCGGCGATTTATCCAGAGCAAGGGTGTGCACTTGCGGAGACATCTGCAAATGCAAGGCTCCCGTTGAAGCCAAATGCCAATGTTCAAGAGCAACTGGAGACCTAAACTCGGCGCATGTATGCTCTTGTGGGGATGTTTGTGCTTGCTCACATCCACGAAACAAACAATGATGAATAAATAAGTGTTCATAGTTTCATCCATAAAGAGGTGTCAATGGTTTCTTTGATTAAAGTATCTCAAGGAAGTCTTTAGGCACTGAATGGTTCCTAAAACTCTCCTTAAATCGGCATTCCTCTAGATTAATGGGGATGGGTTCAAACTCAGGAAGCTCTTTTTGGATTGCATCCATCAAATTAAGCTTATCAATGGAGTTTTGGGTGGGTAAGTCATTTTCAAGCATCGAATGATAGGATTTTTTACGCTGCGAATAAAAATAATAAGAGTAGAAGACCAAAACCAGCGACAGGTAGATTATAAAGCGGACCGATTGAAATATCATTTTTGCACAAAAGCACAATGTTAATTGGGGCTACTTATTTGAAAAATAACCGAGTAACAATGGAGCATTAAATTAAATTAATTTGGAACCAGTTAGTGCATTGATTAAAAGCAATGTAGCTATTTTGTGCTAACCCTAAATGGTATTTTTATCTTTCCTTCATTATGCTTGAAGCGAGTGCCTTTGAAGCGATATTTATGGAATTTTTTTCGTGGACAAGCAAATCTGACCAAAACGAACGCGAAGAAAATATTTTTTCTTTGAGGATAGTTCCGTTTGTCAAGAGCGAAATGGAGGTTCTTCTTGAGATCACATTGTCCAAGGGATATCCAGAAGTTGCCCCGAAAATCGAGATGAAGGAAACAAAGGGTCTCAATCTTAATATGATAAGCGATGTCAATGCGTTGATAGCCAAAAACGTGCAGGAGACATCAAACGATGATACGGTTTATTCGCTTTATCAGGAGATAAGGGTATTTTTGCACGCTTATTTTTAGATTTTGCTGGATAGCTTTGAGTCCGCTCCTTCTATTTATGACCAAATGATGTCTAGAAAAAAGATCGAGTCCGATAAAGCGATACTTGACCACCGCAAAGATCTTTCCATCATCAATAAGAACGATGGGCACTGCATTACTCATGTTGATGAAAACATGACCAATTTAGAGTTTAAAATCACTGAAACTCTCAAGATCAAACAGTCCCTTTTGAAGGAAAAGATCGAGCACTCGCATGAGCCAGATCAAGCGCATTTGGACAAGGTTCCGGAAAAGCTTTTTTTGAAAGAAGTTGATTTGAAAGGCGCCAAATATAATTTTCTCCTTGCAAATCGGCGGTTTGAGAGGCAAAACTTTGTTGCGGAAAAGTTTTTCTTTGAAAAGCAAATTTCAAAGCTCGATTTTCTAGATATCACCGAGTACTTTGGGTTTTTGGTGCTCAAAAACCTCAAGAAAAACGAGCATTTTTCGTTCCCAGTGGTGATATACGAAATTCCGGTGTCCATGAAGTACTATCTCTTTTCCGAAAACGGGTCAGCCAAAATATGCGGCTTTCTAAATGGGCTGCAAAACAACTTTGACGGCTTCTTTGAAATATACAGTGCACATTATTTGGTGCCTCCCGTGGAATCCGATAAAGGCGGATCCATTTTTATTGCGCAAGAGTGACTTATGATGCTTTTATGCCTAGATTTGACTCGAGATTCGTACCTATTCATGATCTGCTATCCATATGTGGTTCCATATTAAGCATCAATTCCTGGTTTACTATGACCAAGCAGCTCTTACAGGTCCTCGAGTCCGTGGAGCACACGTCCCTTATTCTCTTCCCAAGTACTTAGTTTGGTAATCTCTTTCCCTAGGCTTGAGCTCGCATACGGTTTATTCAAATTTCACCAATACACCAAAATTGTCGCTGGTAAAATTTTCCTCATTGACTAAGTTATTAAAACTCCATCTTGATAAACCTTTTTCCAAGACCAAAATCCCCACTCTCCCGATTTAGTAGGATATGTAGTGTTTTATTTAGCTCTGCACCTGAGCTCGGTTGTGCGATTAAAAACCTTTTTTGCTGCGATTCCCAAAAGATTGACGTGTGGAGTTTTGGGCTTTACTCTCTCGAATTGCTCAATGGATTAAATTGCATAAAGAGATTTTCGGAATTTAAAATCCAAGATTGTAAGCTACGCTGCTCACCTTAGATGTCGAAACAATTCCAATCCATTTTGTCGACATGTTCAGATCGATCTTCAATCCAAACCCCAATGAGCGCATTTCATTCGATCGGATGATGAAAACATATTTTTCAAACGACGATCTTGTAGAGCATCTGGGCATTTCAAGGACGCTATTGGCTACTAAAAAGCCCAATTTAACCGATTCTTTCGATCTGCACCAGCCCAAGTACCCATCTCATTCCCGGTACTACAGTGACTTTGAGGAGCTTGAATTTCTTGGCAAAGGCGGGTTTGGAGAAGTTGTCAAAGTCAGGAACAAGCTGGACAATCGGTTTTACGCCATCAAACGCATCAAGCTCAAGTCGTTCAACCAGAACCTGAACAAAAAATTGTTGCGAGAAGTGCTAGCCATTTCTCGCCTGCATCATGAAAATATCGTTAGGTATTACCAAGCCTGGCTTGAGGGAGATGAAGATCCAGACAATGCAGACGAAGATCCAGAAAATGCAGATAAACGTCCAGAGTCGGACTCGGAAACGTTGGATACGGCACAAAATTTGAGCCAACCTCTTGAATCCGATGAGGATTACATCGTTTTCGGGAATGAAAATACACCCACCACTACTTACGATTGGTTTGTGTTTGACAACGACAATGAGTCGATCGTGGAATATTGTAAGATTTGGCGTTATCTGATCGGGCTAGGTGGCATGAAACAGCCAGATACGTATTCGATGGGGAACATACCCACCAATCGATCCTCCCTTTGTCTGTATATTCAAATGGAATTTTGTCCAAACAAGACATTGCGAGACCTGATTGATGATGGGCTTGAAGTTACCGAAGCATGGAGATTATTTCGCCAGATCATTGAGGCTCTTGTCCATATCCACGGGCAAGGAATGATTCACCGAGATTTGAAGCCGTCAAATATCTTTTTGGACTCAAAAGGAGATGTCAAAGTACTGATATGACATGTTGTAATTGCAGGTGGGAGACTTTGGGCTTACTTTTTTCGACGAGACGTGCAATAATTCTGAAAGCACCGTAAATAGCAATACCGCAGAGGCAAATTATCCGCTCGTTTCGGACATCTCGCTAACGCTTGGTACTTTTAAGCTGCTCCTATCTTTAGATGTTGGAACTCCGTTTTATCAAGGACCTGAACTGGCAATTACTGGGTTCAAATACAACCAACGAATTGACATGTATTCGTTGGGCATCATTTTCTTTGAAATGTTTCATGGCCCTTTTGAGACAAAAATGGAGCGTGCGATCTTGCTGAATGCCCTACGCGCACCTGAAATATGCTTGCCTTCCGAGTGGGAAGCCAAAAGAACGCCGGATGAGACGAATCTACTGAAGTTGCTATTGGCCCACAATCCAAAGGTACACGCTGATTGCTCGTAACGCTAGGATCGGCTTTCATCAAAGGAATTGCTGGGAAGTCCCTATTTGCCTCCTAAATTGGTACACCCGTGCTTGCCAATTTCAATTAGGAAGAACAATACATACAAGAGGCCATTAGAACGATCATTAAGCCGGGCACCCCCTATTATTCCAAGTTGGTGCAATCTCTATTCAAGATTCCCGTGGATCCGCATCGAGATTATACTTTTGACTTTAATTCGGTAACGATTGGCGCTAATCGCGATTAGGGAACCTCGTTTGACCTGCCAATCAGCATTGCAATTGAAAAGGTGGCCACCTTTTTGGCGCGAGTTTTTAGACGCCATTGTGGCATCGAAATGATTCTTCCCCAAATTCAGCCGCAGTCTTCGATTAGCCAATATATTGGAACTGCAGCAACCTTTCTGGACGCGGACGGGCAACTGATCGTTTTGTCGTTTGATGGAATCGTCAATTCGGCAAGATATCTTTGCCGCAATGACATCCATTCCGTTCGAAAATATACTTTCGATAGAGTTTTCAAGTATCTTTGCCCATTGTGAACTTAGAAAAAATCCTGCCGGAGGACTTCCAAAACAGACTTTGGAATCCGATTTTACCATCCTATCGCCGCCCGTGACAAGCGAGACTCCACTTCCCTTTGCTCTGTTTGACGAAACTGAGGTCGTTAAAATTTCCATTGAAGTTCTTGAGGAGATCATGAAAAACAAGGCATCCTCGGTCATTATTAGGGTATGTTGGGTTGCCATGCTTATGTAGATTAACCACACTTTTATTGTTGAAGCACTTGCTTCTTTATGTGAAATCCCCCTATCAACGCTGTCCAAAATAATGAATGGCATTTATCCAGCAATTTCCCCATCGACCTCTTGGAATAAGTTCAAGGACTTTTCGATGAAGCAATTTGATTTGTCTGAGCATTCCTTTTCCTGCTTAAAGCAAGTTGCGCTTATCAAGGGAAGCTTTGAAGACTCTTTTGCAAAGCTGGAAGATATCTTTCGAGTCAACAGAAAGAGCGGAATGCTCAAGCAGGTCTCCACCATTTTAAAGGCATTTTTCAATAACATCCGAGCAATTGGCTGCTCAAATCAAGTATGGCGCGCATATTGGACTAATTGCAGATACACTTTGTCCCCCTTCTTTGCTATCACTACGAGTGCTTTCAGGGACTGATTTTCGATACCGTCAAAATTACAGGAGACTCTCCTCAAAGGGTTGATGTAATTTCGTCAGGCGGAAACTTTTCCAAACTGGTATGTGTATTTGAGCATGCCGATAACTTATTAGTTTGATTTTTATAAGATCCCGAGCAAGGCTCGAGCAAACCACTCTTTGGTGTCCGTTTCGTTTTCCATTTCCAAATTGATACAATTTCTTCCTGAATATAACAACTCTCAAATTATGGTATGCGAGGCAGTGCGCTGATATTTAGGTGCGTCAACGGCAAAGAATATTTGCTGATGTCTGTGTGTTTACGATAGAGCATGCTCTGTTTGAGGAAGCCCTGAAGATTATCAATGGAATCTGGCTGAATGGCATACGTGTATGTTGGATACCCAATTTATTTTTAGTCGATCATCTTGAATTTTGACTCGTACGACGAGGCCATTACGTTTTGCAAACGTCGCTACATACCGTGGGTTGTCTTCATAAAAGACTACCATTACGGGTCTTCGGCAGGAGGCTCTGGCACCTCTGGTTCGTCAATTTCGATAAAGCTCAAGCACGTTGAAAAAAAGCTTGAATTCGATTTTCCTTTTGGCGACATCACCTCGACAATCGGATCGCTGGTTGGCCAAATATTGGATCCCCATAATTCGTTGCTACCGATATCGATATCCTCGTTCGAGCATCAAGTGATATCGTCTTCGCTGATTTCATGCACGCATCATTCATCTTCTGAAATCGACTCGTCACCACTGGCGCAAGGATTGGGAAGCATCTCGCCGCCAAGCATCTTTACGTCACAGCGATTGTCTTTGTTTATTTTAAACAACGAAAAGGCCAAGTTTATGCACCGCTCTTATTTGGAGAAAAGTATGGCATGCATGGTTTCTTAACTTTAGTTACAAAGCACATTCAAATGATGTGCGTCTCCATGGGAATTTCGTTTTCAAAGCCCAAAATTGAAGTGATGATCTATGATTTTCAGTTTCCCATTCTCGAAGAGCTCATCTCATTGGATGGGAATGAGGAGGAGTTCAAGAAGATCGTGCATCAGTGTTCAGAACACGAAGATTCCATGTTACGATGGAAATCATACATTTCCAACCTGAAGGCCAGAAAAATATCTTCATATTTCAGTTACGGCGTCAAATCGGATCTTCTTACATTCCACGAGCTCAAATAGGCGTGTCCCGTGGGCCAGGCCCTGTATTGAAAAGCCATGGCAACTCAAGTGCAATGGCGTCAAAATAAAATGTGTCAAGCGGTGGGGTAATTTAATTAAAAAATTTATTGCATAACAGACTCTTTGAATTCAGCAATCTTCTTTGCAATGTTGGCCTTGCGCTCCTCATAGGTAAGGCGCTGCTTCTTGAACGACTTGCTTCTTTCAGCCATCTCGCTGACTTTCTTTTGGGAAGGTTTGAAGGATGGATCTTTACGGATCAGCTCGTGTGCTTTGGCATAAATACCCTTAATAGCATCAGCAGTTACGCCATTTTTTATGTACTTGGAAAATTGCTTTTCGTACGATTCGTGATCATCTTCCTTGAGAAGGGTCATGTAATCGGCAACATGTTGGCCAAAAATATACTTGCGAAGAACATTGGTGTCGACCTTTTTCGTTTCCGTCGAGTATCCTGGGAAACGACGGTCAGAGTGGGGAACATAGATACCTCCATCAACGGCTCCCTTTAGGGCACCAAAGATGCGAGATCCAGTGGTGGTGCGTGAAAGACCAACGTCAAGAAAGGCTTTGAATGGGCGTGGACTATCATCGCCCTCAATGGAGTCGACAAGGAAATACTCGCCGTCGGCTTTTGCTTTGCCCTCGTACTTGGAATCGAGGCCAAGCTTTGCAAGTGCACGACGAGCACAAAGAAGACCAGTACAATACGCGGATGCAAAGTTGGTGAGCCCTACTTTTACACCATAGCGAGGAAGCTCATGGGCATAAGCAGATGCAAACACAATGTCTCCCTGAATGCGAGCATACATGATTTGGCAAACAATATCGGTGTTGGTAATGCGAACAACAAGACGGTATTTGGGGGTGTTGTACTTGTTCTTGGCCTGAACAACTAAGCGCTTGCGTGCATAGTAGTCGGTTTTGCCCTCTACAAATTAAAGCGAAATAAAATGGCAGATAAAAAGCCTCAGATAGGAGCGAAAGAACAAATTCATTCAGCATGCTTAGTATCTTAGCTGATATTGTATCTTCACAGGCAAAAAATTGAGCAGTTACTTACCTCTTCTCCTGCGATACTTTACTTGGAAACGTTTAAAGTAAGCCTTATTTTTAACAAGTTTCACAAACGGCTAAAAATTGTAAAAATGTTCTCCCTTGATGATGGATGAAATAGTTGTGGTGGGATGTGGGGACAAGATGGCTTACCATTGATGCGAGATAATAAAATTTTAATTTAACAGCCCCAAGTTTAAAATTTAAAATCGGCTCGAATTTAGGGTTAACCCTGGCCCTTTCCATGATTGAATCGATAATTTCTAGAAAATTCAATACAAAAACCTTAATAAACGCATGCCGAAATTGACACAATTTTGATACAAAACATCCAGTGATGAAACCAGATTCATTCACCATTCGTGCAGCAGAAGTTGTGGAGCAGGCAGAGAAGCACTGTAGAAGTCAGGGGCATCCTGAAATAACACCGCTACATCTTCTTTCTGCCCTTATTTCGGAGCGGGGAGGCATCATACATCAAATTGCGTCAAAAAAAGGTGTTGATGTCAAGGAAATAGAAAAGGGTGTCAACGAGGCCTTGGAAAAGCTTTCACGCCAATTTCCAGGCCCTCCAAACTTGGGATACTCCCGCTCGTTCATTAGCATGTTAGAAAAAGCACACGATGTGATGTCCTTTTTCGGAGATTCGCATATTGCCATAGATGTCCTGGTAATTGCACTAGCAAATGTGCGGGAGACAAAGGCGATTTTTTCAGCAGCTGGTCTTTCTCCCGTTGATATCGATGGGGCCGTGAAGGAGGCTCGAAAAGGAAAAACCGTTCAATCGATCACAAGCGATGCTTCTGGAGCAGGAGGAAATGTCGCTGGCAATTATCTTGCCAAATATGGTGTCAATCTCGTTGAGCAGGCCATTTCAGGCAGCCTTGATCCTGTGATCGGAAGAGACGAGGAGATCCGCAGAGTTATAAGAGTGCTTTGCCGGCGTACCAAGAACAACCCCATTCTGATTGGGCCCCCAGGTGTTGGTAAAACCGCAATTGTCGAGGGTCTTGCTCAAAGAATTGCAAGGGGAGATGTTCCTCGCACGTTGGAATGTCAATTACACACCCTGGACATGGGCCTCTTAGTTGCCGGGGCAAAGTATCGAGGTGAATTTGAGGAGCGAATCAAAGATGTCCTTGCTCAAGTGAAAGAGTCTAATGGCTCCATCATTCTTTTCATTGACGAGATCCATCTTGTTCTTGGCGCTGGCTCTTCTGGAGGCCCAGAGGGCGGTTCCATGGATGCGGCCAATCTTTTCAAGCCGATGCTTGCTCGCGGCGAGCTTAGGTGCATTGGAGCCACTACTCTGGACGAATATCGAAAGTACGTTGAGCGTGATGCCGCTTTTGAGAGGCGGTTCCAACCTGTCTATGTGGGGGAGCCTTCACTTCCTGATACCATCGCTATGATCCGTGGACTCAAAGAGAGATATGAGACGCATCATGGAGTCCGTATTAGGGATTCGGCCATCGTATTGGCAGTGCAGCTGGCCTCTCGGTATATTACAAATCGCTTCCTTCCTGACAAAGCAATAGATTTGGTCGACGAAGCCTGTGCTGATGTACGTGTGGCTCTTGACTCTTTTCCGGAGGAAATAGATTCTCTTCAGAGACAAAAATTACGGCTTGAAATTGAGGTAACCGCTTTGGAAAAGGAAAAGGACCTCGAAGAAACCAGCAGGTCTCGACTTGTTGCCGTTAAAAAGAAGCTTGCCGATGTTGACTCCGCATTGGCTCCTCTTTTACATTCATACGAGTCCACACGGGAAAGAATTAACGAAATGGCAGCTTTACAGAGAAAATTGGCCGACTTGCAGGCGAAACTTGCCGATGCCGTTCGAAAAAAAGACAAGAGTCTTGCTGCGGATCTTGAATTTGGGGCGATCCCCGACGTGGAGCAGCGTATTTCTGCGCTTCGCAGCTCGGAGCCTATCGATGTTATCGAAATGGCCAATACTCAATCCGAGCCTGCACCGGCATCTTCCCCCAGTATTGCGGTAACAGAAGTGGTCGGGGAATCCCAAATTTTGGCCGTGGTGTCCAAATGGACTGGAATTCCACTTAACCGCCTTAGCGAATCTGAGACGGAGAAGCTTCTTTCTCTCAAAGAACGGCTTTCCTCCAGAGTTCATGGCCAGCAGGAGGCTGTTTTGGCAGTCTCAGATGCCATACTGCGTAATAGGAGTGGGCTCTCTAGACCCTCCCAGCCGATTGGTAGCTTTCTGTTTTTGGGACCCACAGGCGTGGGTAAAACTGAACTGGCAAAGGCCGTTGCTGCGGAGCTTTTTTTTGGCGGCGGCTCTGCAAATGCCTCGTCTCAACCATCTGGTAGCGGTACAACGACCCCTGTTTCTTCCTCTTCAATTGTACGCATCGATATGAGCGAATATATGGAAAAACACTCGGTCAGCAGATTGATAGGCGCGCCCCCCGGGTATGTCGGATATGGAGAATCGGGACAGTTGACCGAGGCCATTCGACGGCGCCCCTACACTGTCGTTCTGTTTGATGAGGTGGAAAAGGCACATCCAGAAGTTCTTGACCTTCTTCTTCAAATCCTGGATGATGGCAGGCTCACAGATGGGCAGGGCCGTCTTGTTGACTTTACAAATACACTCGTCATTCTTACATCGAATGTGGGAATCCCACCTGCCGCCGCTACGTCATCCCTCGAATTTCGACGAGCGCTTATGGCCTATTTCCGGCCCGAATTCATCAATCGTCTTGACGACGTCATTCTTTTCCATAAACTGAACAAGGCTGCGCTTTTCAAGATCATCGAAAGACTTGGTGAAGAAGAGATCAATTCCAGGCTTGAAGAAAAGCAGGTTCGCGTTGTCATTACCGAACAGGCAAAAGAGGCTATCATTGAGGCAGCATACGACGATGGCACTTTTGGAGCGAGACCGTTGAGGCGATTTATTGAGAAAACCATTGTGACTCCTTTGAGCCGTATGCTTATTTCTGGCGCCCTTCCGAAGAATTCAATTGTCCAGGTTGGTGTGATGATGGTTGTTTCTTCTGAAGAAAGCTCTGATGAAACGGTCTCGTTTTCTTTTGATGTTAGCCCCGCTTTTCCTTCTTGATGGTTGGTTAATAAAACTTACTTGGACGTTGCGGAGCTATTGGTGCCTTCGAGCCGGTCAATAGTCTACTTTTAAAAGCACCAGGTGGCCGGATAATCTTTACACAATGCATGCTCAACCGGGCATTCACATCAATAAACGGCCGTTGGCCTTAGTTTGGCATAGGTGTGACGGGCTTTACTTTTAGCGCTAAATTTGAAGCAAACATTGGATAGCATGCCATTGTTGCATGGATGGGCGCAAGCAAGTACCAGGGTCTACTTTTTGTCAAAAGATGAAATTGGGATGGAGCGGTGTGCACTGGTCAGATAGATGTTTATTGTTACTTTTTAAGAAATTCGGAGGTGAATCTTACGAACCCTTCGACCTCGCTGGCGGCCAGAGGATTTGCGTTGTAAACCTGATCAAGATCGGCTATAAAGGAGCCTTTGGGGAATTTTCCTGATGGCGCAAGCGCGACTTGAAGGGCCGTAAGAGACCCTTGCTTTGGTGAAAGCATAAAATAGGAGGCAAATCTCCAGACAATCGACTCAAGGAACCACGAGACCATAGGGCTTCCCTTGAAAATATCGGTCATCACACCGCCCGGATGAATTGTATATGCTTCGATATTCCGATTCTGGACCATGTCAAGGGTAAGCGAATGCGAGAGCAGCTTTGTCGTTGAATAAAAGCAACGCATGAAGCGGTCTTCTGATTGGAACGCTGTATAGTCAATGGGCGAGTAAACTAAGAAATGACAGGTCAAAAGATACCTGCATAATGGGCTATTGATCCCAGGTTTATGACCCTCACGTCGTTTGAGAAAAATGGCTGCAAAACATTGCAAAGGGCAAAGGCTCCGACGCTATTCTACAATTCAATGCTCCATCTGAATTACAATTGCAAATTGGCTTTCCAAAGGGCTCTTCTTCCAATCAGACGCCAACTTAATGGGCGCAAAATGGTCCACAAAAATTCCAGCATTGCCTACGTAAAAACCGGCAACAAATACTAATCAAAAGCGCGATTTTCAAATTTTCTTTTGAAATTGCAGCAGAAAAGCTTTCCATGGAAGCAATATTTGCAACGTCAAGCTTTACAAATTTAACCTTCTTGTTGTTTGAGAGAAGCGAAATTCTTTGTGCTGCCGATTCGCCGCGCACTTCATCTCGAGCCGCTATGCCGATGAAAGAAGAAACGATGCAATACCGACAATGACCTGATAGTTGCATCTAGCTAGCCCTATGGCGATCTCAACCCCAATTCCAGCGGTTCCACCAGTAACTATGGCAAGCTTGGATGAATTTTCTAGCGGGGAAGAAAGCGTACAATGATCTTCGAGAATACTACAATTAGACCTTGATTTTACTTTTCAAAAATCTCATAGTCTTCCGCTCTTGAGCGGACAAAAAGATGATGGATCAGAGATGCAAACAGCTCCAGAACACCTATGATGCCTGATCTGAAGGTGCTGTTTAAAGGGAGGAATGGGGTTGCCATGAAAGCTTGCAGCTTGCGAATCAATCTGCACACGTATGTTCCAAACGAAATTGACATGGCGTTTGGGTCTGTTGCGTAAGCTGTGCTAATGTAAAGCAATTAAAATTTACCCAGCTTTTTAGTTTTTGCATTGCATTGGGAATGAGTAGCAGCGTGTGCGTGGGAGGCCGCTATTTTTGTCCGTTAATCTTTTCGCGATGTTTTGTCAGCAGGATTTCTGGTGCTTTAACAGCAAGCTATTCCACATCCTCGTCATCCTCATACAAGGGATTTGGCGCGAAACGGGAAAGAAGATCCGAGCAGCCCTCCAGATTTGAGGAGCTATCTGACGATTCCAAACGAACAAATAACAATACCAGAAGATTTGGGAACAACCATGCTCCAAGATATGATTCTTCCGTGCACTATTCCTCTAAAGGCTTTAGCAATGCTGACCACGAACGGATGTCAGCTCCATTCAAAAGACGCACAGATATGGAATATCAGAGCCCTGGTAGCGAGACCGGAAAATATCAACCAAGGAGGGAAATGGAATACCGGGGCCATCGTGAACAAAGGGATGGTTTTAATTATCCCGCAAAAGAATACTTTAAGCAACGGCCCTTTGAAAGAAGGGATGAAAATCCCGATTTTCATTCCAGGTCTAATCCGGCCTGGAAATCCAATGCTCGAGTTCATTTGACAAGAAATAGAGAGGATCAGTATACTGGCGGTAATTTTGAATCAAACGAAAAGCAGAGATCTGGTAGTTTTAAACGAAATTATGAGAAAAGTGGCGTTGGCGGCTCTAAATTTGAGCATAGTGGCAGACATTTCAGCGGCTATTCAAAGGATGAAAGCGATATTCAGGCGAAGGGGAATTTTCGGTCTAGAAATTCCTCTTATAGCAACGAGGAAGCTGGGGACCAACGCGGGGGAGCTAGCCAGAATCACTACGGAAATCAGAAATATAGTGGAAATGGACCTAAAAATCAGGAGTACAGAAAAAGCGGATATGCAGCACAAGGTGTTAACGAAAGCAATAACGAGGATCACTATGTCCGGAAAAATGGCATGAGAGCTTTTAATTCCGAAAAGGCCAAATATGCCCGGGAAAGGTCTCTTCCAGACTTTGATGAACAAGAATCTTCGGAGGAGAAGCACAAGAAATCCTGGGATGCTAAACCGCATCACTCTTTTGGAAAATTTAATGCCTCTGCAAAAGCATTGTCAGGACAGATCCCAAAATTTGAGAAAACCTCCAACGATTACGACAAAAATGCGGAGCCTCTTTATTCGTTGAAAAAAGATAAAACAGCTGCAAAATCGGAAGCCAGAAGAAACGGGCCCCAGCATGCTCAAGCCAAATTAGACAATACAGCCAAAGAGGCTTCCATTGATAATACCAGCCAAGATAACGAAGACAATATTGATGCTGAGTTGACAAACGGCGAAAACGTCCGCCCTGAAAAGACTGCCGAAACTTTTCACAATGAATCTCTCCATAAAGCGAGTAGAATGCGCGTAAGAAATTCGCGCATCGTCAGAGAACGGCTTGCCAAAAAACCGAAAGATAGGCTTAAATCTCTAATCGACACAAACTCAGAAAACCTACATGCATCTGGGACCTGCTTGAAAGACCAGAAAAGCGTCCCGGCTGCTTTAGAAACAGCCTGTACACCGATTCTGTTTGAAGGCGAAACATGCGAGGCAATCCAAGTTAATCTACAAAATCTTCAAGATTCATCTCAAAACAGCCCCACTTTTGAGATACAATCAGGATGCCTCGACAGCCCCCCTTCCGTTTCTGGTGATATTCCTGATCAGAATGCTTCTGAAGCTGTTGAGAATGCCTCTGAAGCTGTTGAGAATGCCTCTGAAGCTGTTGAGAATGTTGTACATGCCCCCCAATCTACCGATTTCCCTCAAAATTCGAAAATTACCGGGGAGTAACACATCATGATGCCGGGATCTGGTGGGATGATGGAGTCGATATTTTACTTATTAAATTGGTATTTTGGAAACATTCACTCCGATCTTGAAAACCACATGCTTTACTTTGATGGCATCGGTGTGTAATGCATAACTATTGAGCTCGGGCAAGATCAGTCTTTCCAGTGTTGAAATGTCCGTGTCAGATAGTACTCGTTTGTCTGGCGCTTCGATCGAGGCAATGCTTAAATGAAATTTAGGCGTGCTGAAGAACTTGCTGTAACCATAAGTAACAAGAACAATGTCTAGCTTTTGGACAATTCTTATCAGAGATTCAGATGCGTCGTGCACACTCAAACACACAAACACTCTTTTTCTGCATTCATTAAGCAGAAGGAAAAAAGGTTTATCGAACGATAAGACAAATGATCCGATCGCACCAGAAAGCATTTTATTTATGGCCATGGTCATGCTTTTTTTGACATACTTGGGGATCGAGAATGGCTTTGAAAGTGAAATATGTAGGCATTCCTTCAAAGGGAAACACATATTTACTGCATCGTGAAGCAAAAAAGAAGGCTGTACCCACATTTGTATCATGTTTTGAAGCTTATGGAGCGAACAAAGATCAACAGTTTCCGTGCAGTCCACATAAAAAATCGAGTGGTATCCTGCAAAGGCGTTCATAGTAAATAACAAGGCAAGATGTTCACGTTAACTTTGTTAATAAGGGCAAGTGATCACTTGAAGCATAACCAAATGTGTGAGCAAAGGGTTAGTTTTTAAAAAATTAGGGTTTCGGCCTCCATTTTAAAGCTCCCATTTTAAAGCCCCCATTTTCGACTCGGTAATTTTGAATAAATGGATGGCCTCCACGTTTTCCGGGTGCTTCCAAAAAAGAGGATGCATTTGCCTTTGCATTCTCTTCTCCGGAGAAAATACAGCCAAGAACCGCAGCGTGTATATACCGATGGCTCTTGTAGGATGTTTGACAAGAAAAATCGCTTTGGAGGCTATGGAATATATTGGGGCCAAAACGATCCAAGTTGCGATACCTCTCCGTCATTTATGTAAATAGAAACACCTCCAAAATCCTCGAAGGCACCCCATCTAACTCCAGAGGCGAGTTGACCGCCGTCATCGAGGCTATTAAAATGCATCACTCTGACGTCCCGCTAGTGATCRTTACAGATTCTAGCTATGTTATAAAAGGTACGTCATTGCGCTGACTTGCCTCAATTAGTTGTGCATGGCATAAGAAAAAATCTTTACAAGCTCTTCCAAAATCATGATCTTRTTGAGCAGCTATCACAGGTGTTAAATGACAGCGTTTCGTTTAAACACGTCCTAAAGGCTTCCAATTGTCCCGGAAACGTCGCGGCAGACAAGCTTGCCAGGGATGCCTCAAAAAAGGCGATGTCGATTGCCATTTTGGAGCAAACGTCCAACGTTTGATGCTATTTATTTTATAATAAAAATTCGGCATTTCATTTCAAATCTGCACTGTCAATTGGGTCTATCCAGGCTTGTGCGGTCAGCTCTCTTTTACTCGGCAAACAGGGATATCGCCCAGCTGGATTCCCTTATGGAGTTAGAGTCTAGAGGCTTGATCTCGCCATGCCAAGTGTTTACAAATCCCCACTCAGCTACCTCGTCAAGCGACAAGTTATTTTTCTTCAAGTTTTTCAGAGACCATTACGGAATTAAACTCTTCTCGTTTGAAGGGCCATTTCCAAACACAAATAGAGCTACAATTAACGAACTAGAACGCGCCAACAATGAGAAACGCCCTTGCTTTTCCAACGATCCCGTGCAAAGGCTCCCTTACTGGTCAAATTTGGGCAGCAAGAATCTATGCGAGAATATTAAATTTTACAAACCCAAAGGCTTGACTTCTTCTTGCGTTCCAAATGATGTTCTGGCTGATTCGTTAAATAAAAACAGCCAGAAAGAAAAAAGGGAGCTTCATCCAACCAATGACCGCATTGAACAAAGAAGCTTTGCTTACGGATTTCCTGCAGCTCAGAAGGAATGTACGTTAATGTAAACACATGGCAGTGCGTCTACATCGAAGAAAGCGTCTTTTTTAAAAAACACCAAGGCAATATCTGCTAATCGGCACGAACAGGGCTTTTCTAAGGCGAGCAGGGGTTCTAACTGTGCTCATGTGGCCTCTAACGCTCCCCGTGGCAATCACACTACTGTTATGAAACCGATCAAATATTCGCAACAGAATTCTGCTCAAAATGACGTTATAAAAGACCGATGAATATCGTTTGGAGCTGCAGGGAATACGCCGTTTTCGTCTTTGACTGATGGAACGACATTCCCTTGCTTCTATTGATACATATGAGGCAATATTTCCTAGCTCCAACTCCAGCTCTTTAAAATATATTCCCAAAATCACTAGTTAAACGATGTTTCCCCTGTTTGAGGATGGTTCTATTTAGGGCCTGCTGCATATGTCTAGATAAATAAACTTATTTTATAGACGAATAGAAATAGTTAATGATTGGACCATTGGCTGGGACTGGAATCCATTTCTCTAAGGGCCAAGGGAGATACAAGCATGGAAGCAAAGAACCGGGTACGGGTGTCAAATTTGACTTTGAAAACATCTCCTCTAATTCATGGGGGGTCAAGTATTTTGTAGCATCATGGGTGCCCTTGGGCACCAAATTCAATATGTTTTCAGCCAGGTTTATCKTAAGAAGCTCAGAAAGCTTCGAACGGTTTATTGTTGAGAGTATAAGTAGCCCATTTTGCTATTTGTTAATAAGTAGCCTTACTTTTAGCAATCCGGAAAGATCAGAGACAAATAAATTGGGATCGTTTACATGTTCGATTACTTCAAGAGCCACTATTACGTCAAAGGAGGATGGTTTCGATAACAGCAAATCTATTTGAGATCAAATTGGGTACCTGAAGAGCTTTGGGCCTCAAAGCAAATTTTTAAAGGCAATCCATCACATGCCCTTCTAGCCACCTCGACATTTGATGCAGAGGCATCAATGCCCAGGACATTTGCCCCCAAGCGAGCAAGAGGCTAAAAATGGAAGATCCTTAATGTACCTTGGAAACCAATCCACCGCCACAGCCAACATCTAAAATACGGAGTGACGAGATTGACGTGGTATTGAAATGGTGCCCGATTTGATCCATTATGTACCTCATCCTTAGCTGGGTCATTAGATGTAGCGGACGAAATGGGCCGTTTTGGTCCCACCAAAAACTAGACAACCTGGAAAACTTTTCTACTTCCTTCTCATTGATTGTGGTCGTTGGACGAGAATGCGAAGCAAACGCCCGATGACAGCCGAAATGTTTGACCAAATTCATAATTTTTAAAAAGGATGATTTTTAGGAACGGATCCAGTATTGCCCCCTCGCCGCTATTTGCTTTGTCATCTAAAAGCAACAATATTGCCCTTTCTGAGGTTATTATACTTTGTAAAAATAGTAGCCTGCCTGCTTCTTTATTTCACAAAGCCAGTCCTCGATGCTTGATAATGTTGAAACCGAAAGTGACGACCAAATGTTAGAAGGCGATTCAAATGTTCCAGAGTGTCCACTAAATCCCTTGCTTAATGAAAGCGAGCCAGAAGAGCTTGTAACCATGCGATTTAAAGGCTGTAATGATGCATTGGCATATGTGGACCAAGTCTTCAATGTTCGTATTTGTTGCTTGCCATTTAGAATATTTTCCACGAATATTCAAGCAATATTGCCGATCAGGTGCTTTCTTGGCTCTTGGAGCAAGATTCTCCAGGCATCTTTATTGGGCATCTTCTACTAAGTGATATTTTGCTCTTATTCTAGGCATTGACACTGTTGATAATAAGGATATTTCTATAAAGCTAAAATCTTTTTCCGAAAAACATTCCGGCCTGAAGGTCGTCTCATTTTCCTATCAAGAAGCATCCTCGTTAAAGAAAATAATGAAATCCATATGCAGCACCCTTGAAATCCCGAATCAGATGGATATTGGTAGCATTTTGGCCCATTATAAGACGAACTTCCCGGCTTCAAAGCTCATTTTCCTTGTTGAGGAAATCGATCGGATAGAACATCAAGTTTTGTCAAACTTCCTGGCCTCTTTTCAGTTAATTTTGAGTTCATATCCATAGAAGTACCAACGGTTGCCATTTGTTGGTATTTACGGGTGTCTTTCCCGGGTTGATCTCTAATTCCCTCTCGCCCTCTCTGTATGGACATATAAGTCTGAGATGTTGGGGCTGCTCGGATCAACTTGAATTGGTTGATAGTTATATTCTACAGGTTGCTCTGGTTTTTAACGATAGACTCTTGCCAGTCCCAAACAAATGATTAGACTCTCCAGTGAAGTTTTCGAGCATGCTTTGCGGCATTTCCAAATGTCATCTTCAACACTTTCTTCTTTACATCGCATTGTAAAGGTAATTAGCATGTATGTTTTCACTATAGTTTACCATTATGGAAGTTTACCTGACAAACCCACTTAGCGTACTAGCAGGTCCCTCCTTAACCACCGATCCAACCGATTTTTTTACAAGACTTCACCTTGAATATGTTAGAATGATGCCCTCCTTCAAAAAGTTACCTTAAAACTGTAAATTTGTAGCATCGTTGAGTCGTTACTGGCCACGCAGAGTGGCGAGGCATTGGCCCTTTTGGAAGATGACACCATCTTATTGGAGCGCCTTAGGCTTGCAATAAAGACCCAGCATGCCGGGGCCGTTCTTTTTTCAGCCGCACTTAATATGTTTTACATGATAGCAAGGGGAGTGAATTTGACAACGCCTGGGTTTCTAATCGAATGTTATCTGCAGATTTTAAAACAAGCACCGAATGTCTCTGAAATTTTAGACAAGCCACTTGAAGCCTTGAGGTAGGTTCGTACAATTTATTGTTCAGATCTCTTGATTCCGTTTCGCTTGTTTGTCTTTTGACCTCCATTGTTGATCTTTTGCGATCTACAAACGAGCTGCTTCCATATCACGGATTTAGTTCTTATCATGAACTAAGCTCTATGTTTACGCGATATCGAAACGCCCTCTGTGCTGTCGATTTGACCATTCAGGAGAAATCCGCGCCTGAAGCGGTTCGAATGGGACCAGCATTGGATTTGATCCTTCAATTTCTAAGGAAATTTATTTTGTACCTTGTTGGCATTTGTAATGGAATAGAGACTCTTTAGCATCGCCTCTTTCCTTTGAATTCTTTGAGGCAATCACTCTTACTGATACCCTGCCATTGCAAAAAGTTAGCTTCGCTGTATATAACGGCCATAGGCATTTTTTCCAAATCCACGTGCAACCATACAAAGCATACTAACCAATCCGCATTTATATCTACTTTGTGGCTGCTGTGATGGCTCTATGAACCCTAAACTTCCTGATATTTCTATCATATTTAAGCTTTACTTAGAGTGTGGGCGGTGGATTGGTCTGGAGTCTTGGTTTGAGTCTTTCTGTAATGTACTTGGCTGTGACAGCGTATCCACACAGGACCAGAATTTAAGGTTTGTTTATCAAATTCGTATGCTTGGTTTCTAGCTTGAGATTTTTGCAGTGTGTAGCGGATCTATTCCACATGGGGTTTATTAAAATGGACCCCAAAAAGGAAAATATGGTGCTGCGGCTTATATTTGATGTTCCACAGTTGGGTAGGTAATAAAATGTAATGATGTTTATTTCTGGAAAAGGGAAAAAAACGCGCGATCGCTAACACTGTTGACGGCATAAAAAAGGCTTTTCTTTTCAGAGTAGAATTGCAGAGACACATTCTCCATGTTGTCGATGATATCGTCAAGCAGATGTGCTCTTCCTGCAACAGCTCCAGCATAGCTCATGGAGATATGCGGAACGTGCAAGTGCAGTAAATAAAAAGATGGGAGATAATGGAAATACGGTCTCACTTGGGAGATATCGATGTCATATTTGCATGCCAACACTTCCTATCAAAATTTAACATAGTCCACGCCAAATACCTTCAAAATGGATTTCAATTCCTTCAACAAGGCAAGATGCCTGTCGGTAGATAGGTCGCGTATTGTCCTTAACGATCCATCGGTAAAGAGAACTAACAGATATAGAGATCTACGGTCTTTGCCACACCATTTGCTGTCTGGAAGAATGACAAACTCTTCATTTTTGAAAATAATCCTATCCTGCTCACTGGTCCCATTGAGAATATTTTTTATCCAAAGCGGGGGCTGATGCTCAGGCGATGATTCTATGAATGGCCTTATCTTTGATACATAAAGCTGGGGGGGCTCGCAAACAAGCCTCTCAAAATCTTTTGAAGAGGCAGCCGAAATCTCTCGCTCCGTTGCTGGAAGAGTGATATCAATTTTCATGTTTGAGCTACTGTAAGAAGACCATCTATCATTGGAATGAATTAACTCTAAAGATGAAGACGTTGGGTCCTCTTGGACCTTTTCTAGATCTAGTTTTGAGACCGGCTTGGCTTCAATGGATACCAAAGCCTTTGACCCCTCGGATTCGGCGAGAAAGGTGGTTCTCTTTCTGGTGCTATCAAAAGCCACTTCTTGTAGCCCCGAAAGGCAGGGTAAATATCTGCTGCCATTTTTGCTTTTCATTTTGGAAAAAATGATGGCGACAACTAGAAAACGGGCAATTATAACGCCAACCCTACAATACAAGCGGAAAAATTTTGAGAGATTTTTGCAAAATTCCGGAATTTTTATTTATGTGTCAAGTATAACAAATTGGGACAGTCGCCGGATATCGATCCAATCTTCTAGTCGAAAAGGGCAATCTGGTCCTTGTAAAATATCGCCACAAGAAAAATGGGTTTGTGGGTGCGAGGATTGGGCATCAGAATCGCTAGCTATTTGCATGGCCAACCGATCAATGGCCTGTGCTGGCGTAGAACAAGAAACTAGGGAAGTTAAATTGCCCTGGAACGTATCCAAAGGCTCCGCCTTATTTTGATTGGAATCGAGAAAAATTTCTTTCAAAAACCGAATTTTTTTTGAATGCGAAACTGCTCCTGGTGGAGGAGCAACGCTGTTTTTAATGGATTTGTTTCTTTCTTTCACGAGGAAGGGGTTGTTCTCCTCATCACCCTCTGAAGCGAATGGAATGTCTGAGACACTGCTTAGTGGCGACAATAACACGTGCTGAGACTCGTGTGAAATCGAAGGAAAATGTAGGAACGGATCTGGTGCTCCGAAAACATAGGTTACAATGGCCGGTCTTGATTGGCCATTGAACGAATAATGCGGGTGTGGACTCATGCTTTCCTATTTTGGAAATGATAACACTACGATCAGTTATGCTTTCATGGGAGGCAGATAAATGATCGGTATAATCTCTGTTTTCATTAGGACAATCACCAATCAACAACAAAATCAGTATCAAGATGTACATCATAAATCATTAAGACCATGCAAATACATGAAATCCTGAACATTGGGAAATAATGCAATTTTCATTTTCATTTCATTTCATTTGATTTCATTCAATTTAAATTTAATTTTATTCAAGCCCATGCCCCCGTCTCTGGAGGAAGATGAATATGAAGAGGAAGTTGACGAGACCATCGACCGCAATGCTCTTGATCAAGACGAAGAGGGCAGTGATGATGAAGACTTTGGATTAGATGATTTGTCCAGCGATCCTGAAGAAGAGGAGAAAAACGAAGACCACAGGCGGACAAAGAAGAAGACAAAACGAAATCAGTTTGTTGAGACGGAGGCCCTTGTCGGAGATGATGAGGAGGACGAAGAAGAGAGTCGATATACACGTAGAAGACGCTCGGGCCGTGCATCCCGTGAAGAAGAGGATGAGGAGGAGGATGATTTTATTGAAGAAGATGAGAGCGAGCTTCTTGAAGCACAACAGACATATTCCAGGCTACTAGCTGAGCGCAGGGCTCATCCACGGGCCCTTGCAGATGTAGACGACCAAACATTGGCAAAAGAGGCTGAAGAAGAGACTCAGCGTATCAAGTACGTATGCTTTGCTTCACAATTGACACCCTTTTATTTCGCCATTCCTTTGTCTTAACATTCAGGTCGCTTTATGGACGCTCTTCAGCAGCAGAAGCTCGAGCAGCAGCAGCAGCAGCAGAGGAGCAGGGATTCCTTCCAGAAACCTTTTTAACGCCAACTGTGCAAGATCCAAAGCTGTGGATGGTGCGATGCCGCCCCGGTAAAGAGCGTCTGCTTGCCTTCAATATGATGCGTCGCTATTTAACCATGACGGCATCTGCAGACCTCTCCGCAGAAGCTGTACCTAAAATCTTTTCTGTGGTAGTCAGAGAGCCTCTTTTAAAGGGTTTTATTTATGTGGAGGCCTTTACCAAGCAAGAGGTGCTCACCTTTTGTGAGCGAATGCCCAATTGTTGGAGCTCTTCTATTACTCTTGTGCCGATCAATGAAATGCCTGAAGTTCTTCGGCCTTCAGAACGATATCAATCTTCCACTTCAGGCTCCGGAGCGGCTCATGGGCTCAAGTCTGGTGCTTGGGTTCGCATCAAAAGGGGAAAGTATGCTAATGATCTGGCCCAAGTGCTTGCTGTTGACGAGGGCGAGGATGGCCTTGCCATCGCTAGACTGCGGCTCTTACCTCGACTCTCATTTGGAAAAGGTGGTGGAGGCCATGGTGCAGCGGTTACAGAAAGGCCCTCTGCCCAGCTATTTAACCCGGTTGAAGTAGCCGAGCGGGCCCGTTTATTGGGAATACCAGGCCCCACTCGTTCTTCTACTCCTGGATATTGGATGTTCGGTGGAGAATATTTCAAGGATGGGTTTTTAGAGCGGGAAATTAAGGCTACAGGCGTCGAGGTCCAGACTATGCTTCCCACGTTGGATGAGCTTGAGGTTTTTGGCGGATTCTCTGCGGTTGACGCTGGAAGTGCTACGGATGCAGCCATTCTTTTCATCGAACGTGGTTCAAGCGTCCTTGTGACAGAGGGCGAATTGCTTGGCCGCAAAGGCATTGTTGAGGATATCATTGATGAAGGGGAAATTGCCCTGGTCTCTTTTGATCAACAAACGACCTTATCAGTTCCCATGAAAAGCCTTCGTAAGATTTTTCAAATCGGCGATTCTGTCCGAGTGCTCCGCGGTACTTCGGCTGGGACTGTGGGGTTAGTTACTCGAGTTCAAGGCGTGCGTGTTACTCTCTTTTCGCAAAGCTCAAAGTCAGAGTTTGAGGTTCTTGCTAGAGATCTTGGTCCTTCAGAAGCCTCTAATTCGGAAGACAACATGTATGGACGGAGTGGCTCTAAAGCTGCTATTTTCGGGCGCCCTGAAAATATCACATTTGCCATTGAAGAGCTTGTGATGTTGGCTGGCCACGGGCCTGGACTTATTGTAAAAATTGACACATCCTCCAAAGAGCCGTTCTTCATCATCGATTCTCATTCAATTCTGTGCGAACGGATCAAGGAAACTTCCATTCAGAAACTTCGACCCAGCAAGTTTGCAATGGATTCGGTCGGGGCTGTTATAAGCATTGGAGACACCATCCAGATGCTTCATGGTGCTTCACAGGTGAGCGTAAATTTTTTATTGATGACAGAATTTAACGGGGCGAATCGTCAGTATCTATCGGTCAACAATTTGGGTTGCTCTTGCTCAGCCATTTCCGATCATAGCGGTGCGGGCATCTTCGGTGATTCTTGCGAATGGCGGTGGAACGAAGATTCTTAATCTACCACCTTCAGCTGCAATGCGGCAGCAGAAGGGGGCGTCTTCCAGACGATTGCGTGGACGCACAGTTTTGGTCCGAGAGGGCCCATACAAAGGGCTCACTGCTCTTGTGAAAGAGCTTGAGCATCAGGGCCAAGTCGCTTGGATTGAGTTGCATACTAACTCAAAACGAGTCAGTGTACCGGTTTCGGCTTTGAGTGAAGTTGATAGTAAAGGCGATAGTCAGGGACATCCAGGTTCTTATGGCCAACAGAAGGGATTTTCAACTCCCAGTGGATTCCCAATGGTAGGTTCCAATGCCGGGTTTGCAACACCAGCAGGTCTGGAGCGCTCTGGATGGCGCACACCTGGCGCTGCCAATGCCGGCTTTCGAACACCTGGAGGCGCGGGCGGTGGTCAATTTGACCTGGGCTCACGTACTCCCGGCTATTTTGGAGCAACAGCAACCGGGGGAGCAGGAGGAGGCGATCGTACCCCGGCATATTTTGGCATTGGAGATCGTACTCCCTCTGGATTTGCGATGGGCTCTCGAACCCCCTCTGCAGGTTTCGGGGCAGCAGAAGGATGGCGCACACCTGCTTCTGGTGGATTTCTTGGTGGCACTGTTGGAGCCCGGAATGCAAATTTAGAAGGCGGAAGCGGTACTCCAACATGGCAGCAAGGAACAGGTACGCCTACGTGGCAACAAGGTTCGGGTACACCCACATGGCAACAAGGCATGTCGCCCTGGGGAGCAGCTCCCCCTATGTCTGGTGCTGTTTCCCCCTGGGGCCGCGGATCAATGCAGTCTAGCCAAGGACATGGAACGCCATCTTCATCCTGGAACTCACATAACTTTTCTGGAGGCGGCGGGATGACTCCATTATCTGCCACTCACAGGGTTGATGACAGTAATGATGATGCCAACTTTGAAGCCTCCTGGGCCCGTCCATCTCTACATGTTATGGCATTAATCAATGGAGTCATGAAGAGTGCCATTGTCACAGGACATTGTTCAGGATCGTTGATACCGATTGAGAGCATTGAGGAGCCAAAGATTGTATCAGAAGTGCCTCCCTCCCAGCTTAGGCTCCAAAGGCCGGTCAAGAAGGATCGGGTGGTTGTGCTTGCGGGTGATCATCTCAAGACTACTGGAATCCTTGTAGGCATCGATGGCGCTGATGCCATTGTGCGTGTTGATGCGCCTTCCTCGCAGAACGCCTCGGGATTTATTATTGTCCCTGCGTTACTTGTCGGCAAGCTTGGCACCTAATGGAAATTAAAATTTTCGCACTGACGAATGTGTAACTAATTGCGCAAATTTATCACTAAAACATGTGTATCTCGATTCTTATAATGAAATCTTACCACAATCCAGCGATTGCTCTGATTTGTTTGGGGTTTATTTCTAAAATGAGGATGCCAACTATTAATGCTGTTTATTGTACCTCTATAGGCCCAAGCTCTTGTGCTTCGACCTCCACCCTGGACCAAATGGATGTGAAGGTCCTTCCTCAATTTAAATCGAGTTTTCGGAATGTAATTTATGAACGTGTAAGCCCGAAAATGAATGCTTAATTTTGATCTGTTTCTTGACGAAAGCGGCTTAGAGGTATGGATTTTAAATGTCTGCGACTCCTAACAAGATCTTGAGCGCTTTGGATGCCATATCACACAGAGTCTTTGGGCAGACCAGGGGATTAATTACCTCGGTAAAAAGTTGTGTGCTCTCATTGAAGCCATTTACAAATGTCACCATGTTGGCACAAAGATCTGTGAAGCTGTCCCGTTTAACACAGAAATAGCATTGCATTATTTAACACACTCAACAAACTATGAAAATGGCATGAAGAATCTCTGGGGGATAAAAAGAAACTCCTCTTGCCTTGCTAGCTTCATTTGTGGAGCGCTAATTGATATCGATAAATTTGAGCCCCATACCTTTCCAAGTACGATCTTCAAAACATCTTGATGCCATGTACACCATTCACAGCAGCTAAATATCGGTGCTGCATGCGGTTAGTGAATACGGATTTCCAAATCTTTACACGACTTTAGTTTCTTGGAAAATATTACCTTTAACTAAAGGCAGGCTTCAGTATAGCAGTTCAAAGTCTCGTAGAATGCTGCCTAAACGACACGTCCATACAAAAAGCATGAAATTTATTGGCCAAATCCAACAACTTTGTAGCAGAAGCAAACAATTGCACCCTAGCTGTTCTCCCGTGTAAATGGCATCAGCCGATGAATGCCACCAGTTGGGCAATAAATTTTAATGAACGAAATTTTTGGATTGCTGTTTGTGTTTCTTGTTAATTTTCGTTACATTTGCAATTGTTTAAAATCAATCTGTCATGACCAAGGTAAAAGAGACCCCCAGCTCCGACGTCGCAAGTAGCATAGCGCTGACCATTTCTAGTTTCAAGCGCATGAATATGCGCCAGGTTTTCAAGTCTCCACTAAAATGTAGACGCTTAACCAAATTTTCATCATTTTCTCGATTATCTCGACTGCCCTTATGGTGTGGAAGAGCCTAGCTTATTGGACCAACTGCGAGTCCCCAATTGTGGTGGTGCTTTCGTAAGTCTTAATTTATTCAATTTTAGGGAGAGTATGTCTCCTGCATTTGAGCGTGGCGATATCCTTTTCCTTGCGCGCGGATCTACTCCCATCAGTGCGGGAGATATCTGCGTTTTCAAACTTTCAGATAGAGAAATCCCAATCGTACATCGAGCGATCCGTGTACATCGCGAGGTCGAAAGCAGGCATTGATTGTGTTCGCTTATGATGATAGCAAATTTTTTGTCCTCACAAAAGGCGATAACAACCGCGTACATGATCGCTCCCTCTACTCTTCGGGTCAAGAATGGCTAATGGAGGGCGATGTGATTGGCCGTGTATATGGGTTGGCTCTTGGCTATCTTATACTAGATATGTACCATATGTAGGCATGATCACGATTATTATGACGGATAATCCCATTCTTAAATACGCCCTTCTTGCAGTTCTTGCCGGGCTTGTGCTGATCAGCCGCGAATAGCCAATCCATCCACTTGGTTATAAATCCTTTTCAAATTTCAGGCCCTTTATTGTCATAGTTTTAGCATCTGTTTTTGGTTGAGAAACAGAATAACTCACTCGGGTCACTAGCAGGCTTCAGGCGCTTGTTGTTAAATCGCGGTTTCCTGGGAGGTCATGGTAGCATGCTCATGTTGGAGCATCTTGGAAACCTCGGAGATATCAATGGAAAGCGTTATTAGCGGAGTCCCTGAATCTGTGTCTAAAAGACAGGACTTTACATATAGACAATCCAATGGGACGTTTAAAAATTTCGAAAGAAATGAGGTAGGTGTTAACTCTGCCTGTAGTTGTTGAAGAAAAGCCTGCGAACACGGCAAATATGCAATCCACCCTGCCACACTTACAGCATATCCTTGTGCCCCACTGGAGAAGCCCACGATTTTCCCCCTAACCCGAAGCTTTGAATTATCCGTTTGCAACGACGATTGGGTAGAATTCAAAGTTTCGGCAGAAGAAGGACAAGATGTGGAGGTTGCCGTAGCTTCTAAATCATTATTGGTGTTCGGCAATCGATCCGGCATAGCATTTGCTGCAATAGATGCACATAGCAACGGTCCATGAAGTGATTTTGGAGGCTGGTGGATAGAATACTTTTTTGCAGCTGGAGGCTCTCGAACGGTTGACGATAACTTGAATATTTCCTCTCGTGAGACGGTTCTCGATACTTTATCTTCCCATGTACGACGTGCTTTTTGTGAGAGCTGATATAGAAGGGCGTCCAAATCATTTTCGGTTCGATTTTCAAGCAATAAGCTATTCGCATGCAAGTCTGGAGATGACGAGGTGGTGGGTTTCGATTTTCTTTTTACATGAGTGATGCCAATCGTTATCGAGAGCGATTCTAAAAACTTGTACCGCAAGTAATCTGCGGTTCTGTCGACATAATCAATTTCACCGAACGGAGCATCAAAGAAAAAGGACTTTCCATCTACAGATTCCTTCAAGGAAATCGCAATTTCGGATTTTTTTTGGGTCTTCTCAGGGATACAGGATATGGTCCCAAATAAATGTTTCCCGTGAATAGAAGGGATGGGTCTTTTCAGGAAAGAGGCGTATGGAAGAAATCCCTTGCTCTTATCGATGATAATCATTTGATTTGCCTCTGGCGAAAGTTTACCAAAAGCAGATCGGGCAAAAAGATCGGCGAAATTATCCTGAGGATATGAGCTAAATGCCCTAGAGGAAAAAGAAAATTTTGATGAGTTCAAGCTTGTAGAGCCCAAGAATGTGAAACTTTGATACCTGGCTCTGTATTGGGAAACGGGGCCCCTTATTAATGGAAGATGTTCAATACCTGACATTAATTAAAAAATTGAACTCCCAATTTATTTGGGGGGGGGGCATTAATTGGAATCCCTTTCAACTTTATTTGCTTTCAATTGATGTCAATCGCGGTCAGCTCTGTTGGGCCCAATGGAATACCCAAGGCCATATTTATTGTAAATTTATCTTCTAAAATAAATTATAGGAAGATGTGCACAAATATCTCTCCACAAAGCCATCTTTTAGCTCAGATCCCAAACTTGCGGTTGAGGATTCCCTGGTACAACTGCAGGAGTCTTTAAGGCATTTTTTGTATGGATGACATTTTAGCAAGTATAAGTTTGTTTCCGCCCACCATGTCAAAAAACATTCGGCTATCCTTGCCAAGATCCCTGAAATCGAAAAAAGCATCGATTCGGTGCTCCTAATGAAAAATAGTATCCGGGATGAAACCGCGCTTGACATCGATTTTGAGTTGGCAGATACTCTTTTCCTCAAAGCCGCCATAAAGCCATCCAGAACGGTTTTTCTGTGGCTTGGGGCTTCCATTCTGATGTCATATGATGTTGACGATGCTCTGCATCTTTTGATGCAAAAGTTGGCAACATCCAACAAAACAGTCCTTGAACTTGAGCATGATATCGGATTTTTGCGAGAGCAAATCACAACGGTCGAAGTAAACCTTTCCCGAATATATAACTGGCATGTGAAGAATGAAAGGATACTTAATAGTCCTAAATAAACTTGGCCAGAAAAGGGCATTTATCAATTTGGATGCAGCACACATTGATTACATTATAGACAACAACTTTAGGGCTAAATCTCATAGATTTAGCGTTAGGTTATCGTGTGGCATGGGGTTGTTTCTTTAAATGTATGTTTAGGTCGAGCATCACCTATACTAAGCTACGTTCCAATGCGACACCGGTCGATGGCTAAACTCCTAATTGGCTGATGAAGTATGATGGCGAATCATCTTGATTTTTTGGATATGAAAGAATGCTTTGGCGCCAAATTTATGTAGTGGTTGATGAGCCACAAAAACTCGATTTATCTGCCAAAAATGCTTTTAAACTGCTAATCGAGTTCCAAATGAACTACATAATTATAGGTACCCATGAAAAGAGAATTTGGTATTTCGAGTCGATTTTGATCTCAGAAACTTTACCCGATAATTTTATTTACGAACAGTTTCTTATTGTTCGGAATTTTGTTCATAATATTTGGCCGTCGTGGTGAATTTTTAGACCTTTATTTTGCATAAGGAGTCATTTTAGGCTCTTGAATTTTTGCTGCAGCACTTTCAAATTCAGCATCAGTGCAACATGATAAATTTTCGAAACATTTAAGCACCAGCTGAATAGTGGGCCTTTTTTTAGGAGATGAATGAAGAGCCTTGTTAATGATTGTAGCCAAATTGATATCAAAGGTTTTTATTAAATTCAAGATATCGGTATAATTTTCATTTCCTGCCTCTTCTTTAAAAGAAAAATACGTACAGTCGTACCTGACTGCATTTCTAGAGATAAGGAAGCAAACAAAGGTAACTCCAAAAGAGTAGATATCAGATTCTTTGGTGGGAAAAGAGTTAGGTTTGAGCTTAAACTTCAATTCTCCGGGTTTTTGCCTAATTCATTTCCATGTAACCTTTGCGTGGTTGATAAGTATGTCCTTAAATTCGTTTGGCTCAACAGATTTTGGATTTATACGCTCTGGCGCAACATAGTTTGATGTAAAAGTAAACCCATAGTCTTTACGAGAATGGGGATATTCGTCTAAAGTAGCTTCTTTTTTTCTTATAGAAAATCGTGAGGGAACTCTTTTGGTTTCCACAGCGGCACCAAAATCTCCGATTTTAACATCTCCTTTGTTTGAGATAAATATATTATCAGGCTTCAAGTCCCCATGAACAACACCATTTTCATGCATAAATTTAAT